>NW_018467209.1:0-572 GCF_002113885.1 Mizuhopecten yessoensis
GCTGACTTTGGGTATCTGTTTTTGCCCTCTCGTTAGGAAACAAAAGCAACACAAATAAATCTGCTGCAACCATTGCAACATTTGTGATCTTGATATCTTCTCTCTACTTCCTTACAACATTTGTGTTTCCTAGCGTTTTGCATGGCGATGTATCTCATTGTTGGTCTCTGTGTCGAATTGAATAGGCAATAGGTAAGGTCGCCAGACCGGCACATACCAAAGTTTTTAAAATGTTAGTTTTGGTAATAAACGTTCAGCATTTTGGGTAACCGGCACGTTGTCAGCATAATGGGACCGGGTAGAACTCTGTACAGCATTTCAGTGACGAATTTTTCTAAAGTCGGCTTCAGATCAGCGTTATCGCTAGGAGAATAATATTCCAACATACTGTCCCTCTCACACAAGCATGCAACCATTAACAACAGAGAGGCATGACTTTAAATGACCTCAGGTCTAAATAAAACGTTTAAACAAATTATACAAAACCAAACAAAATCGATTTGTGATCAATTGAAGATTGTATTGTTATCTTATATGGCCTTAAATATATGATATTATCAACAAGGCTTAAT
>NW_018467210.1:0-572 GCF_002113885.1 Mizuhopecten yessoensis
CTTCAAGAAGGCTTATGCGGAGAGAATCACTGCGTGTGATAAGGATCATCGGCATTTTTTTGTACTCACTTACAACAATATGGGGCATAAGCTAAAGACTTGGTACAGTTTAAATTAGTAGTTGACCTATTTTATGATTTATTTTATGTTGATATAATCACTCCAAAACGTCTAAGATGACTCTCTACACATCAAGATTTGTCCAACCATAGGAACATGGTAGGCATGTTTTCTCCCCTCGAATGAAAAGTGTTTTTACAGTTTACACCGTGCGGTGGGAATCTTAACATGTCACGCCATTTTATTCGAACATTAATGTAAAAATTGTCATGTGGTTCACAGCAGGGGCGGATCCAAAATTGGTTCGGGATGGGGTATGCAAATTATGCATGAACGATGAACACTTTAGTTGAAAACATTGGAATGTGATTTTAAAATAAAATCGAATAAAACCCTCTTTAACTGCAGCATGTATGCCCTTTGTCTACGGACAACTGACGCTAACGGTACGGGGCCTGAATGTTGATGCACTGTGGAATGATGATATTCAGAGAAATATCTTGATAAAGTAA
>NW_018467211.1:0-572 GCF_002113885.1 Mizuhopecten yessoensis
ACCGATATCAACTAATTTTATTAGATGCGATTGTACTAAAAGTGTATTGTTTAATTTTCTGTAAAGCAATATACCTGTACATTTAATTACACATCATCCCTCTTGATTAAAAATGTCAAATAATCTTGCCTTAATAATTGAAAAAAGTGGAATTGTTTCGATCCTGAGCGTCCCAGTTATATCGTAAGCCTAAACTTAAAGATACAATTCATCTTATATTTCACAGACCAAAGGATCCTTGATTAGCAGCATATTTTCATATTAGTATTTCAAAATACAATTTTCAGTATTGAGCAACTTAAACCAAAATTTATTTATTTTAAGTTTCCTTGTTACATGCAATGGATAACGGCCTAATTCGAAATATACCATCATATTCGGAGTGGATTTACGCAGACCTAGAAACCTTTTACAAATATCTACATGAAGTTTTTCGGTNCCACATACTTCTGATCCGTAGTTGACTATACCACTGACATATGTGCCAAACACTGATAATTGAGTCTCAATATTAAAATTGCAAACAATGTTTTCTTCCTTGTTCAGGCATTTTTTCTGTGTTTGTTTCAATT
>NW_018467212.1:0-572 GCF_002113885.1 Mizuhopecten yessoensis
ACATTACTCAGCATTGTATCAATTTAAAATATTTTAAATGTATTTGTATTTTGGAGCTACCAAGGCAAGTGTATACATGTATTTCTACAGTTTATTTTATTTAAATTTTCTAGAGATCACCTGTCAGCTTTGCATCTGATTGTCAGTTTAAGACTTTCAGATGTCAGAAACCGTATTTGGATCGTGGGGTCCTCATTAGTAAAATGGGCCTTTTTCCATGCAAGGAAGTCAGGGGATGGAGTTAATCTTGGGCTGAGCCGCTACCATGCCAGTGTATGGTGGCAAGGGAAAGGTGGTCTGCGTTGGAGAGAACTGGAGCCTTTCGTTAGACATCTGCTGACGGTCGAGGACACCCCCCACATTATGGTAATTCACTGTGGTGGGAATGATCTTGGGCAACTAGTGAGTTGTGACCTCCGCCACTCTATATTAAAAACAATGGACAGTTTGATGAAGTTGATGCTAGAGACAAAATTTGTTTGGTCGCAAATTTTACCTCGGTTGGATTGGCGAAATGAAATTGTTCGTGTGGCTGTTGATAGGGCCAGGGTGAGGGTCAATAGCAAAGTGGC
>NW_018467213.1:0-572 GCF_002113885.1 Mizuhopecten yessoensis
CAAGACATTCTGGGCAAGGAAGGAATTCATCTGCTTTCTTTACATATTTTGGACGTCTATCAACAATTAAGGCACCTTTCTTTTCCAAGATGACTTGAAAATTTTGGTGAAAGTTCCCTTTATTTCTTAATTTTCTCCATCTAAGCTTCCTGTCTTTTGAACCTTTCTGTTTGGAAAGAATTTCTCCCACCTCCAACTCATTTGAATGTTTATTCTGTAAATGGTCAGAAATTTTTGCAAATGTTCCACCACAAAAGAAACAAGCCTGTCTCTTGTCATATACCTGCCTGCCTTTTTCTGTATGGGCCGGTGATACTGAAACTTAAGAAAAAATAATGGTTTAATAGTATAATTTTATAGAATTTATAGAAAGACCAACTGATCAACTTTTTACTCAAAACATTCTCGTCTTCATGCATCACTTAAAGATAGCCTATTGCATTATTATGCCGTTAAATTGTCGAGTGTTTGATAATTACTGTCATTTTAATCAACTGTTTGGCCCCTCCATTTGTACAATTTCGAATTCCCACTACACCTAGGGTCGCTTCCAGTCAAATATTATTAAATTC
>NW_018467214.1:0-572 GCF_002113885.1 Mizuhopecten yessoensis
TTTCTTCTAGTTCTTTAAAGTCTACATTTTCTTGAGCTTCTTTAATTCTATTTCTAAGATAACTTTCCTGTTTGTTTTGGGGGTTTTCTTGTATGAAGCATAAAAAATGGTATTTCCCCCAATTTCAAATAAAAGAGTTTCTAAAAAAAGTTGGTCATTGATTGTTAGTTGAATATCTTCATTTGGAATGACAGACAAATAATCGAGGTTGTAAACTGGTAGTGCATATTGTATTTTAATGTCTAAAATATGTTAATTAATAACATTAAGATATTCTCTATCATGAAGCAATGAATTATTGAACTTCCAGAGGCCTTTTCCTTTCTTAAAATCGTTAAAAACTATTGATATAATTGGTGTTGAGTGGTCTGATCGATAGCCTGGCTCAATTGTTGATTTTTCAATACAAGATATCATATTTTCTGAAACTAAAAAATAATCTGTATGCGACTGTTTGATTGGGTTTGACCTTATCCATGTATATCTTTTGTTCTCTGGGTGCTGCTCTCTATATATGTCTATCATTCCAAATTCAATGAAATACCTGGTATGCTACTTTTTATTGATTTTGA
>NW_018467215.1:0-572 GCF_002113885.1 Mizuhopecten yessoensis
TAAAACAAACTTTAAATAAATTTGCCAACGATTTATGTTAAAATTGCTCAGTTTCGTCTGAAGTATGAAAAATGATATTTTAATAAAGAAGTTATAACACAGTTTTTGCTTGTATGATAAACAGTCCTCATTCCTATTGTATGCCACAAAGCCGATAGATGCACCTATAACATATTATACCAACAAGAGGCAGTATGGAATTACTGTATCAGCATATTCGAATCCCATTAAAACTTTGCGATCTCTTAACACGCTTATTACTGAACAGCTCCTTTTCACCAAACGTAAGATTACTGAATTACTAATGCATAATTGTGTTTTGACACATTTGAAGAATCATGAGAAACGTTATTTTAATTACGATTATGCAAAACATATACATTTAAATACTAAAATCTCTTTATATAAAGACATAAAACTTAATCCTATTCCATGGTCAAAGTATAATCATACTTGTAACAGAGAATCTAAGGATAATGCAACACGCATTACCCAAACTCATATCTGATCGACAGAAGTTGATTTGGCTAAAATATTTTCACATGAGTCGAAACCCGGAACTACGCATATCT
>NW_018467216.1:0-572 GCF_002113885.1 Mizuhopecten yessoensis
CCCGTAACCATAGGAGACACTCTCATCACCGTTTTTTTAATGTCATTCAAAGGGAGATGTTTTGCATGTATGGAGATATAATCTGCATCGTTGTAGGCGTTCTTTATATCATTACATCATTGTCTGGTTAGTTAATATCTTATAACGCAGTTAAAAATGTACAAAAATCTGCTTATCTTCTCTTCAAACTCAATATATAATCACAAATATGTTTTAGAGCTATTCATAGAATAATACATACTGTTATAAAGACTATTTTACTGGGCCTGGAAGGAGACCTGAAAACAGGGTCTTATAAATGACCAGAAAAGGGGCTTTAAAGAGTATAGCAGAAACCATAGCTTCAGAGAGGAACAAAAACTAGGCCCTTATAAAGGACCATACTAGGGCATTAGAGAGGACCAAAAACTAGAGTATCATAAAGGACCAGAAAACAGGGCCTTAAAGAAGACCAGAAAACAGGGCCTTAGAGAAGACCAGAAAAAAGGGCCTTAGAAAGGACCAGAAACTATGGCCTTAGAGAGGACCAGAAACTAGGGCTTCAGAGAGGAACAAAAACTAGGCCCTTATAA
>NW_018467217.1:0-572 GCF_002113885.1 Mizuhopecten yessoensis
GAAACAAACCGACCTTTCTCACAGTCGTCACAAATAATACACTTACTGTTCCCTGATGGGAACGTTTTCCAGGGTGTGCTCGCCGTTATAGATTGTCACACTAAAACAATCGTTGCAATATAGTGACCTATACATTGTTTAACTGCCGCGTGTGGCAATTGCTGCCAGAACCTTACTTAACATAAACACATTAAACTGTTTATTGTTCGAAGTTGAATATTTATAACAACTTCAGACGTTTTGAACTTTCGCACGGCACCATTGCCAACGGCGTTTATGTGGTTGTTGATTAAGTATGGGTTCGAGGAAAGGACCCCCTCTCCTCAAACCAACCTGTCGTTGTTGATTAAGTGTGGGCTCGAGGAAAGGACCCCCTCTCATCAAACCAAACTGTCGCATCCAATGTTTTTGACTGTTCTAGAACACTAAACGTCCATTGTTGGTTGGCATTCTAGTTGTCGTTTGAAACTAGTTTTAGAGATGGGACAGATGTAAACTTCTGTCCTGACGTCGCGACGTCTCAGAGGGACGCCAGCTTTTTGGACAGTTTACTCACCTTTCCGTATGTCAGC
>NW_018467218.1:0-572 GCF_002113885.1 Mizuhopecten yessoensis
AGCAGATATAATTGATTTTCTTAAGTGATAAACATTAGAAAGTGTGCAGAGCCTGGGTACTAGATGGATTCTGCACACTCTGGTCGACGCTCGCTGCTGATAGGGACCTCCAGCTGGCGGACCAAGTGTTTGCTCAGTTGTTCTTCCGAGGCGATGATAGGTTTAGGTGCTGATTGAGGCCAGAACATGGCGGGTCTCGTTTGGATATAGGTGTAATAACATTTACAGTTGGGGAGCTCGCCTGACATTTTAATTTACTTAGTCTTAAAGACAGCTGACGATTTCGCTCAGAATGTTTCAAAACTCACTGCGGAAGTATGCAAATATACTTCTTCGAGTAAATCAACATTTAGTCTTAACGGTGCAAGACCGGGAACTAGCATTTTCCATGAATGTAAAAATGCACTGCAAATTGTGCGTGAAGTCATTTCCAGGCTCTCCTCTGATCTTTTGTCAGGCTAAATGAGGCGACCGTGTACTTTTGATCATTTTTATGCTACAAGCATATGTTATGTTCATTATGACTTGGTTATTACATACACATAACATATGTCTTCCTTTGTTAGTGTTCC
>NW_018467219.1:0-572 GCF_002113885.1 Mizuhopecten yessoensis
TGAACAAATAAAAGGGTGGCATTTACATGACGTCTTTGCAAGGATTTTAAAATGCAGACGTGAAAAGGTGAGTTTTGATGTCCCTTTTGAACTTGGCCTGGGTATTTGACTTTCTAAATCAGGATTGACTTCGTATGCTATTTTATCGCATGACATTTTATTTTGTCCGCATTAGTTAACAAGATTTGAGCCTACGTAAAATGAAAAAAATAATTTTATTGATGAATAATGAAAACGATAGGATTAATGAATACGCCTTCATTTATTTAGCGGAGTTGCAATTTAGAAAAAATCTTGAAAAAAATAGCACAGCCTTGCATTGTGTTTCCTGTTTGATAGCTACACCATAAACGTAGCACCTGTGACCGAAATGTATCCTCTCACTATAGAATCAAATTAAATGTGTTACCGTTCCTTTACTACAACATAAGTACTGTAAACGCACATATTTAGCGGTAGTCTTATTTTAGCGTTGTTCCTACCTTAAACATTGCGTAAATCTTGTTTGCGTCAATTGAAGTTTTTGTTTATTATGTTGAGGGCGCGCCAATTCATCGATACGTGAATCTGTT
>NW_018467220.1:0-572 GCF_002113885.1 Mizuhopecten yessoensis
ATTTTCACGTACACGTTTAGCTTTTAATGTCTTTTTGGTAGTTTGCGTGGGAAATATCCAAACCTGGAATCTATGCATCCGAAGTATTCTCAGATTATTAATTCCAACCACATTGACCGCAAAGAGAAACAATTTCCATTTAATATCAACTTCTCCTCACTTATTATGGTATCAGTAAAATGTTATTTGTCTAACAAAACATTTCACAATCAAGTGATATTTGCCGTTCCCTATACGTTGAAACATATCACTCGTTTTATGTTATATCTAAGTGACATGTACCTACATATTGGTGATTCAGTGGTGTTCAATAATTTATATATAGTAAAATGTTGTCAATCATATAACAAAAAAGAAATACCAATACTATATGTGGTAAGGGTTATCGCACACACTGCCGAAAACTGCACATATGCATTAGAAGCTTTGTTCCGGTATGCCTTAATATTTGATATTTAATAAATATTTTCGGAACATAAAAAAACATACTTTGTGAATTCATTTTTGATTAAAAAATTAAATCAGTTATTCAGTTATTAAATATATAATTACATAATTCACTCCGGTGCTCA
>NW_018467221.1:0-572 GCF_002113885.1 Mizuhopecten yessoensis
CGTGTAATACAGATAAACAGTGGTAACGTGTAATACAGATAAACAGTGGTAACAGGTAGTAGATATAAACATTGGTAACGTGCAATAATGATTAGCATTGGTAACGTGTAATACAGGAAAACAATGTCTATTCTAATACAGGAAAACAATGTCTATTCTAATACAGTAAAACAATGTCTCTTCTAATACAGAAAAACAGTGGTAACAGGTAGTGCAGATAAACAATGGTAAAGTGTAATAAAGATAAACAGTAATAACGTGTAATACAGATCAACAGTGGTAAATCGGTAATACAGGTAAATAAGTGTAACTTGCTATACAGCATAATAGTGGTATCGTGTAAAGCAGATACAAAATGTAACGGGTAATGCAAAGGGAAACTTGCATCACAAATAAACCATGGTAACGTGTAATACAGACAAACGGTGGTAACGTGTTATACAGACAAACAGTGGTAACGTGTAAAAGAGGTAAAAGTGTAACTTGTAATACAGGCAAGCAATGTATACATATAATACAGATAAACAGTGTAATACAGGCAAATAATTGTAACGTGTTATACAGTAAAACAG
>NW_018467222.1:0-572 GCF_002113885.1 Mizuhopecten yessoensis
CAGAATCAATATCAAGTTGTGTAGAGAGTAAAAAAGTTAACGTTACTTCGCACACTGTAAAATCTTGGCAAGTAGAATTGGGTCAGCGGCAATCTGGCTATACAAAGTGACGGTTATCGCTGTGAATACTAGCGGACCAGTAATGACCAAGAGACAGTCGTTTGTAACCGTGTCAGGTCCAGCAGCTGGGAGGTGAACTCGTAACCTAATTTGATATATATATTTTGCAAGTCTCTGGCTATTCTAAAGATGACAAATGCCAGGATTAATTTGGAATGTATAACAGGTGTTGTTCTAATTATGATAGGGTCAAGCGAGAGCATCTCTTATTTATAAAGAAATATAAAACAATATTCATAAAATCAAATGACTGAAACACAAATCCAACAGCAGTAATGAGTCTGTGTTATCTATTTAACTCTATTTAAAACGTCTGTCTGAAGTCAAAGGTATGCACCTACCAATTACTCATGTGATTGGATGATACTGACTGATTAACTCTACTTTGGTTTAACCTGCACGAAAGGTCTCCGTTTCTATCCCTATGTACAACTGCTGCAATCCTTATTTTT
>NW_018467223.1:0-572 GCF_002113885.1 Mizuhopecten yessoensis
CAATGTGTTCTACCTACCCTTGTGTGTAGAAGGGGTCCAGCTGTGCGGGTGAGATGGGAATCCTACCACCTCCAGCCATCTGTTCCTGGAGCAAACTCTCAGACAGATTCTGGGACAAACCTGTAAACATCCATTGTAAGACAAGGAATTAGGATAACATAGGCTATGTTCCTACAGGGTGTTCTCAATTCACATTCAATGCTTAATGTAACTGTTTGGGTAATACTAAGTCCATTAGGAAGTTATGTAACTCAATGCCTAATCTATAAAAAGGTATTTATGTTTTATAGTAGAAATGTGTGTATTAAACCCTTAAATGTGTAAAACATTTTACAAGTTTCATGTTATATTATCAACAAGATATGAAGAAAAACTGCCATCTGAATCTCTATTAAAACCCAATAGAAATTCTATATGATATGCACTGGTGATAAAATAAGAGGAAGACCTACAGTAGGTGATGCTGGGTAAGTTCCCCTTTAATACCTACAGCAGGTGTAGCTGGGATATTTCCCCTTACCTACAGCAGGTGGTGCTAGGTTAGTTCCTCTTACCTACAGTAGGTGGTGCTT
>NW_018467224.1:0-572 GCF_002113885.1 Mizuhopecten yessoensis
AGAGGATAGTGTTGCGCTCAGGATTGGCTATATGTGTGGGTAGATATTCTAACTCCTTGTTACAGCGTACCTTTACGAATTGAACAAAGGACAATGTAAAGTTAAGGTCGAGTATGATGCTACCTGTGTTATGTGTGTGTGTCAGTTACTTGTAATATTTGTTTCTGCTTAGTTGCCGAATAAAGCTTTGTTTTACTTATGTGTGACTTTTATTATCGATATATAACCCAGGTTTGTTGAAAAAGTGGTATTATTATTCTAATCTATCGAAAACCTCCCACATTATTATATGAACAAGGTAATTATTTACTCTTCAACTTTCTTTTTCAATTCATGCATTTAACTAAAGTTGAAGTGCACTCAAGCTCGCCCTATTTGTGGTAAAATGTCTTTGTTTGTATTTGTGTAGATGAAAGTGGTTGGACTTTGGTTTGAACAATAATAAACCAGATAACAGACAATAACATCAATAAGAATACCGTCATATTATTACCTACTGATATTGGCTACAAGGTTTAGTATGATATCGTGTTACCTCCTACACACGTCCTTGTTAACAGAAATTAGCGATG
>NW_018467225.1:0-572 GCF_002113885.1 Mizuhopecten yessoensis
TGTTATGTCTTCAGTGGTCAGTAGATGACCAACAGAAGATGTGTCTCACCCTCTCTCCTCCTGTTATGTCATACTCTGAGTAATAAAACAGCTAACTCAATTACACCAATATGCTGACACACAAGATCTAACCATTACATAATAGACGGTAAACCCAGTACAGAGACCACTGCAGATTTATCATAGACGGTGCATATGTATTGATTGTTACAGACTTCATAGTTTGCTTCTCACTTTAAATGTCTAGGAGAAGCTGTTAACCAATTTTCCAGTTGCAGAGTAGGGTTTAGATTGATGATGCATGGGACTTGTGTAATTGCTAGTCAATAGTTAGATCTCCATCACACAATACTGGTATAAAACCTAACACTGTAGACTTGCTGTGGGAACCAGGATCCCTGTCTCTATCCAAATACTCCAGCTAGAATGTTTTCTATCATATCACAGTGCAACCTGTAAAATCTAAACCCTGTATAATCTGGATATCTAAATGGACCTGTATCTGGTCTCCTACTCTATATATAGGATCTAACATGAGTTTCCATTTCACATGAGATTTATGAAATGAGTCT
>NW_018467226.1:0-572 GCF_002113885.1 Mizuhopecten yessoensis
TTAAAAGCTTGCTCAAAACTTCGAACACTAGCGAATAACAATAGTTTACACTATTCTAATTAGAGTAAATGCCAGTTATATCTCCTTCAAACCTTTAATGGTTCAGTATGTAAACATTGACATCTCCTTAATAATCTTCTAAATGTTAATCTATATACAAATAATATTATTGCAACATGACATAGCAATAGAGTTTAAATTGTCTGTCCATATTTCATCCCAGTTTGGGTCAGTCCATATTTCATCCCAGTTTGGGTCAGTCCATATTTCACCCCAGTTTGGGTCAGTCCATATTTTACCCCAGTAAAGGTCAGTAAGTATTATCACCTGGTTTGCTTGCTATATATATCATGTCGCACATGTGGATGTACCGAACACACCAAGGTTGAAGTGTTGGACTTGTTGGTAAAAGGTTGGTTTTTGTTTATTTAGAAAACAATTGTAGAAGATGGTCATATAAAGGGTTGTCTACTGTCCCCAGATCCTCTGCTAAGTCTAAAACAGAACTTCCGTCATTGGTAAGTATGGTTGTGATGTCATACTTACCTCCTATTGATTTTAGGTACTTTTTT
>NW_018467227.1:0-572 GCF_002113885.1 Mizuhopecten yessoensis
TCATGTTGATGCATGTCGTAAGTGAAATAAGTTCAAGTCAGTTAAATGTTGTGGCATAGTTCTAGTCTATTTATTTATGAAAGTTTAGAGAGTGTTTCCTGTTTGATATTGTTACAGCCAGGGATCTACTAAATGGAAAGAGCTGTACTGAAAGATTTTAACCAGCTTTTAATTCAAGAAAGTGCTCTGTATAATAACCATCTAATACATTGTATGTACGATGCTGTTGAGCGTAAAATGTGTTTATGTCACCAGGATTGTGTTTTAGATTGATTTTCCTTTGATTGTATAATTATTGTTTTATGTGTTTATGCTTAGTATCATATTGTAAAACTCAAACTCATTCTAAATACATATTTATTTTGCGTTATGTGCTTAACCCTTAGGCTGTGCTTTTAACTGAAGAGGTTGTTCTAGCCATAAAGTGGCTATGGTTGGTTATATCTTTTTGAACAGACCAACACTTGTTAGGTAGGTTAGAATGGTTGGGCTATTTATCGTTTCGAAGAAACAAAAGGATAAGTGTCAAAATTGATTTTGGCATTTTCTAAGAATATTATTATTATTATTAT
>NW_018467228.1:0-572 GCF_002113885.1 Mizuhopecten yessoensis
ATGAAAGAATGTTTCATCCTGATTTTGTTGCATCACATTGTGTTTCTTAAGTTATATCATTTTGTTCACTTTGTGAATTCCATGTCATTTTGTTTTCATCTTTTCACTAATCATGTTTTCATCTAGGAGGTCTTAAAAGTAAGTTGTTTTTCAAAGGAAAAAAATAACTTGCACGTCGACCAGCCATTGAGTGTCATGCAGCGTTGTGAGAGAAAGAGAATTTAATTATCCATTGTACAAAGTATTTCAAACATTAGATTCACCATCTTACAATCAATGAAAATATTGATGAATAAATGTTGAAATGTTCAGTTAATCTGTGTTGGTGTTTTTATGTAAACAGTACACACAGACTTTAAAAAGTTACATCACCGAGAGGAACTTGTAATGGCTAATTATTGTTAACATACATGTGTATGGGGGCTGGAAACTACAACCGTCATAACTCACCAAGTTATGTTGTTGTGACAAAGGCTGACCAGAGGTGCCTAGCTAGGGACACCAATAATGGAGCACAAAAAAGGAAAATGTAGAGTTACTAAGTGTTTGTAGAAATAGCCTTGACAAATTGC
>NW_018467229.1:0-572 GCF_002113885.1 Mizuhopecten yessoensis
CAGACGCTTGATCACTTCGACGAAGCTTGCGCAGACAACAAAGAGTCTGGTTGAACGAGACTACATTGCGATCAGAGATTAATTGTTCGAATCTCGGTCGGGCACCATTGATGTTTTTATTCTATATTCTATATTCATCTTTATAGAGGTGTCATGAAAATTACGCAAGGTGTGCATATTCACAGGAATTATTTGTTAAGCTATTATAATGCAATAACACGCTTTACGAGTAAAAATTAACATTTGTTTGAAAATGCATTTCAGCAGTGGAGCGGGAATCCTTAATGTTTGATCGTGAACCTACCAGAAGAAGAGCAGCTGTTATGAAGGCCGTAGAGACCCGTACTAACAAAAGTAACGGTATACCAAGCATCAACCTGAAGACCCTGCTCAGTCTGTCACCACCTAATATTTATGAAATTATATTTTAAGGACATCACCAGTTTTCACTTAAAACATTAACAATAAACTGTAAGTAAATAATAGTTTAAACAATTACCACGGCAGCCCAAAGGTTAAACCAGATGATAATAATAATAATATACAACATTTATATAGCGCCCTATGTAATT
>NW_018467230.1:0-573 GCF_002113885.1 Mizuhopecten yessoensis
ATGTTACTAACAGTAGTCTATATGTACGCTGTTTCTCTGACATATTAGTTACTAACAGTTGTCTATATGTACGCTGTCTCACATACATATATATAACTAACAGTAGTCTAAATGTCTGCTGTCTCACATACACATATGTTACTTACAGTAGTCTAAATGTCCGTGGTCTAACATACATAGATGTTACTAACAGTAATCTAAATTTCGGCAGTCTCACATACATTTATGCTACTAACAGTAGTCTAAATGTCTGCTGTCTCACATACATATATGTTATTTAGAGTAGTCTAAATGTCCGCGGTCTCACATACATATAGGTTACTTACAGTAGTCTAAATGTAAGCGGTCTCACATACATATATGTTACTATCAGTAGTCTAAATGTACGCTGTTGCACATACATATAAGTTACTAACAGTAGTTTAAATGTACACTGTCACACATACATATAGATAACTAACAGAAGTCTATATGTACACTGTCTCACTGACATATTTGTTACTAACAGTAGTCATTATGTACGCTATATCACATACATATATGTTACTAACATTAGTCTAAATGTACGCTATC
>NW_018467231.1:0-573 GCF_002113885.1 Mizuhopecten yessoensis
CTGACCCCTTACATTTTACAACTGATTAGCACTGACCCCTTACATTCATAACTAACTAACACTGACCCCTTACATTTTACAACTTACTAACACTCACCCCTTACATTTTACATCTAACTTACACTGAGCCCTTACATTTATAACTAATTAACACGGATACCTTACATTTTACAACTTACCAACACTGACCCCTTACATTTTACATCTAACTTACACTGAACCCTTACATTTATAACTAATTAACACAGATACCTTACATTTTACAACTGACTAACACTGACTCCTTACATTTATAACTAACTAACAACGATCCCTTACATTTTACAACTGACTTTTTACAACTAGCCAAAACTGACCCCTTACCTTACATTTCTAACTAACTAACACTGACCCCTTACATACCTTACATTTTACAACTTACCAACACTGACCCCTTACATTTTACAACATACTAACACTGACCCCTTACATTCCTTTACATTTTACAACTGACTACCACTGACACCTTAAATTTTACAACTAGCCAAAACTGACCCCTTACATTTTACAACTAACACTGGTCCCTTACATTTT
>NW_018467232.1:0-573 GCF_002113885.1 Mizuhopecten yessoensis
CCTATAACAGTTAGTTTAGTGTGTCAAAGAGCCTATAACAGTTAGCTAAGTGTGTTTACGATTCTATAACAGTTAGTTTAGTGCGTCAAAGAATCATAACAGTAAGCTATATCAGTTTGTTTATTGTGTCAAAGATTCTATAACAACTAGTTTAGTGTGTCAACTATTCTATAACAGTTTGTTTAGTGTGTCAAAGAGCCTATAACAGTTAGTTAAGTGTGTCAAAGAGCCTTTAACCGTTAGTTTAGTGTGTCAAAGATTCTATAACAGTTAGTTTAGTGTGTCAAAGAGCCTATAACAGTTAGTTTAGTGTGTCAAAGAGCCTATTACAGTTTTTTAGTGTGTCAAAGGGGCTATAGCAGTTAGTTTGGTGTGTCAAAGAAGCTGAATCAGTTTGTTTAGTGTGTCTAAGAGTCTATAACAGTTAGTTTAGTGTGTCAAAGAAGCTATATCAGTTTGTTTAGTGTTTCAAAGATTCTATAACNAAGTTTAGTGTGTCAAAGATTCTATAACAGTTTGTTTAGTGTATCAAAGATTCTATGACAGTTTGTTTAGTGTGTCAAAGAGCCTATA
>NW_018467233.1:0-573 GCF_002113885.1 Mizuhopecten yessoensis
TTAACAGGTCTAGTTTCCGAATTGGAAACCGAACCCTGTCTGACCATTTATTAATGATCATTAAATAAGGCCAATTAAAAGTTTAAAACAAATATTGTGTTTATGCTAACCCCACAGATACTGGAAACACTAATAGTAATATGATGTGTATAAAATATGATATATTATACACACTATACTTATTGGTGTGTTCGACACCAGTGTGGTTAACCAGACTTATCTCAGATTTGTGTTCCTACAATACCCTGAAGTTTTTATATGCACTGTTAAAGTCAGAACTCCTGCTCTATATTAGCACAGTAAAGATATTTTTCAAATTAACAATAAAATGCCTAGCTAATACATACCTACCCTATTTTTTTCTGATAGTAGAAACACAAGTAATTTGTTTGGCCTAATGTTTCTGTCATTTCATAATATTTAGAACTACTATACTTTTTTAAGTTTCCAAAACATCAAGTAGTATAACAATTGAAACTTCAATGACAGCGAACTTCACAATGAATCTAATAATACAATGTTTATAACGTTTTTTTTTAACTGAATGAGAAGAAATGTAAGGCCAAATATCCT
>NW_018467234.1:0-573 GCF_002113885.1 Mizuhopecten yessoensis
CTCTCGGCTCTGTCAGTAATACATAGCCCTGCCACTCTCAGCATCATGTTGGCTCTGTCAGTAATACATAGTCCTGTCTCTCTCAGCATCCTGTCGGCCCTGTCATTAATCCATAGTCCTGTCCCTCTCAGCATCCTGTCGGCACTGTCAGTAACACATATTCCTGTCTCTCTCAGCATCCTATACCCCTGCCACTCTCAGCATCATGTTGGCTCTGTCAGTAATCCATAGTCCTGCCTCTCTCAGCATCCTCTCGGAACTGACAGTAACACATAGTCCTGTCTCTTTCAGCATCCTCTCGGCACTGTCAGTAACACATAGTCCTGTCTCTTTCAGCATCCTCTCGGAACTGGCAGTAACACATAGTCCTGTCGCTCTCAGCATCCTGTCGGCTCTGTCAGAAATACATAGTCCTGTCTCTTTCAGCATCCTCTCGGAACTGTCAGTAACACATAGTCCTGTCTCTCTCAGCATCCTGTCGGCTCTGTCAGTAATACATAGTCCTGTCTCTCTCAGTATCCTCTCGGAACTGTCAGTAATACATAGTCCTGCCTCTCTCAGCATCCTCTCGGC
>NW_018467235.1:0-573 GCF_002113885.1 Mizuhopecten yessoensis
AGTTAAGCGTGGCAAAGAATCTGTAACAGTTAGTTTATTGTGTCAAGGATTCTATAACAGTTTGTTTAGCGTGGCAAAGAATTATTACAGTTAGTTTTGTGTGTCAAAGATTCTATAACAGTTAGTTTAGTGTGGCAAAGAATCTATAACAGTTATTTTAGCGTGGAAAAAAATCTGTAACAGTTAGTTTATTGTGTCAAAGATTCTATAACAGTTTGTTTAGTGTGGCAAAGAATCTAAAACAGTTTGTTTAGCGTGGCACAGAATCTAAAGCCGTTAGTTTAGTGTGGAAAGGAATCTATAACAGTTAGTTTAGTTTGTCAAAGAATCTATAACAGTTAGTTTAGTGTGTGAAAGAGTATATAACAGTTAGTTTAGTTTGTCAAAGAGTCTATAACAGTTAGTTTAGTTTGTCAAAGAATCTGTAACAGTTAGTTTAGTTTGTCAAAGANAAGAATCTGTAACAGTTAATTTAGTTTGTCAAAGATTCTATAACAGTTCGTTTAGCTTGGCAAAGAATCTAAAACTGTTAGTTTAGCGTGTCAAAGAGCCTATAACAGTTAGTTTAGTGTG
>NW_018467236.1:0-573 GCF_002113885.1 Mizuhopecten yessoensis
CTTGTACTTCTAGTGTAGACTTGCTGTTACATGTCCTCCTTGTACCTCTGTTGTATACTTGCTGTTACATGTCTTCCCTGTACTTCTAGTGTAGACTTGCTGGTAGATGTCTTCCCTGTACTTCTAGTGTAGAATTGCTGTTACATGGCTTCCCTGTACTTCTAGTGTAGACTTTCTGTTACATGTCCTCCTTGTATTTCTAGTGTATACTTGACGTTACATGTCTTCCCTGTACTTCTAGTGTAGACTTGCTGGTAGATGTCTTCCCTGTACTTCTAGTGTAGAATTGCTGTTACATGGCTTCCCTGTACTTCTAGTGTAGACTTTCTGTTACATGTCCTCCTTGTACTTCTAGTGTATACTTGCTGTTACATGTCTTCCTTGTAATTCTAGTGTAGACTTGCTGTTACATGTCTTCCCTGTACTTTTAGTGTATAGTTGCTGTTACATGTCCTTCTTGTACTTCTAGTTTAGACTTGCTGTTACATGTCTTCCCTGTAATTCTAGTGTAGACTTGCTGTTACATGTCTCCTTGTACTTCTAGTGTAGACTTGCTGGTACATGTCTTCCCTG
>NW_018467237.1:0-573 GCF_002113885.1 Mizuhopecten yessoensis
AATCAACTTGTAAAGAAACGAAATCAAAAACACACTAAATATTCCTTTTTTGAAAACATTCAAATATTCTATTCAACGAAAAGGGTGTATAGTGTTAATAAAGCAGTCGTCGTCAGTTGTTTACGACAATAACGTTAACTTTGGATCGATTTCCGGCACCATGCTGTCAGGACGGCATGCCTCGATTTTAAAACTCTTTCAACGGAGACACGGGGTAATAAATTTCTAATGCAATAGACAATCTCTTACTTAAATGATTTCAACACACGTCTTCCTTCTGGAGTAATATTTATATTAAGATCGGCATGATTTTGTTCACACGATGTGTCAAGGTACCCGTGAATATTTATTAAATACGTGCTCGTTTTCTTATCAGAATTTGTGTTATAAAATGTCGGTAGGCCTAATTATTTCCATCGTATATTGCCATTTAATACAACACATGTTTGTCTAGACTAAATTATATGACCATAGAGCGATGGTCGATCTATTGTTTTCCACTGACTGGGGGGGAAGCGAGGTGTGAACATTTCAACTGGAGTGGATAGGTGATCACCTCGGGCGATGTACGGT
>NW_018467238.1:0-573 GCF_002113885.1 Mizuhopecten yessoensis
ATTTTTTTCTTGAAATTAATGCCTAAAAAATTAGCTCCCCCCCCCCGCGATATTTTTTTTTCAAATTCATTCAAATGTAATGATTTTCGTATGAGAAATGTGTATTAACTTGCAAAGTTGATTGAAGAACCAGATAGTAACAATAAATGACAAAAAGACTCTTACCATGGCAATTCGAATACAATTTGAGGTAGTCACCAATTTGCCAAGTGAAATGTTCCCCTAGCCCTATCTTGCCACTTTTCTTGAGAACCATAATTCTGTTTGTGATAATTTTCATTAGTAGCGAATAAAGAAAAGTTCGCGATGATTTTAGCTTTTGTTTTGAATTCCTAAGTGCATTTTTTGAAATATGTTGAAATATTCAAACGGCTATTTGACCTTGACAGTGTAACCAATGACCTTGCATGGCTAGCCGAAATGACCACTTCTTTAATTTCTACAATTTACCTTATATATGTAAATATCAATACATTTATAGCATTTGAGTTATTTCATGTTGAAATATTCAAACGGCTATTTGACCTTGACAGTGTAACCAATGACCTTGCATGGCTAGCCGAAATGACCACT
>NW_018467239.1:0-247 GCF_002113885.1 Mizuhopecten yessoensis
CATGTTAGGCACTACTACAAGGTGTTTGGTAGTACATGTTAGGCATTTTGGTTGTACATGTTAGGCACTACTACAAGGTGTTAGGTAGTACATGTTAGGCACTCCAACAAGGTGTTTGGTAGACCTGTAGTACATGTTAGGCACTACTACAAGGTGTTTGGTAGTACATGTTAGGCACTCCAACAAGGTGTTTGGTAGTACATGTTAGGCACTACTACAAGGTGTTTGGTAGTACATGTTAGGCACT
>NW_018467239.1:364-573 GCF_002113885.1 Mizuhopecten yessoensis
ACAAGGTGTTTGGTAGTACATGTTAGGCACTACTACAAGGTGTTTGGTAGTACATGTTAGGCACTACTACAAGGTGTTTGGTAGTACATGTTAGGCACTACTACAAGGTGTTTGGTAGTACATGTTAGGCACTCAAACAAGGTGTTTGGTAGTACATGTTAGGTACTACAACAAGGTGTTTGGTAGTACATGTTAGGCACTACTACAAG
>NW_018467240.1:0-573 GCF_002113885.1 Mizuhopecten yessoensis
ACAGTCACAGTGAAATGTAGACACTATTTAACAGTCAAAGAGAAATGAAGACACTTTTAAACAGTCACAGTGAAATGTAGACACTGTTAAACAGTCACAGTGAAGTGTAGACACTGTTAAACAGTCACAGTGAAGTGTAGACACTGTTAAAAAGTCANAAGTCACAGTGAAATGTAGACACTGTTAAACAGTCACTGTGAAGTGTAGACATTGTTATACAGTCACAGTGAAATGTAGACACTGTTAAAAAGTCACAGTGAAATGAAGACACTGTTAAACAGAAGTGTAGACATTGTTAAACCGTCACAGTGAGGGGTAGACACTGTTAAACAGGCACAGTGAAATGTAGACATTGTTAACCAGTCCCAGTGAAATGTAGACATTGTTATCCAGTCACAGTGAAATGTCGACACTGTTAAACAGAAGTGTAGACATTGTTATCCAGTCACAGTGAAATGTAGACATTGTTAAACAGTCACAGTGAAATGTAGACACTGTTAAACAGTCACAATGAAGTGTAGACATTTATAAACAGTCACAGTGAAGTGTAGACACTGTTAAACAGTCACAGTG
>NW_018467241.1:0-573 GCF_002113885.1 Mizuhopecten yessoensis
GTGTTTAGGTTTGAGTGTGTAGTTTCTAGCAGTGTTTAGGTTTGTTTGTGTAGTTTTTAAGAGTGTTTAGGTTTGTGTGTGTAGTGTCAAGCAGTGCTTATGTTTGTGTGTGTTGTTTCTAGCAGTGTTGAGGTTTGCGTGTGTAGTTTCTAATAGTGTTAACGTTTGTGTGTGGAGTTTCTAGCAGTGTTGAGGTTTGCATGTGTAGTTTCTAGCCGTGTTTAGGTTTGCATGTGTAGTTTCTAGCCGTGTTTAGGTTTGCATGTGTAGTTTCTAGCGTTTTTGTGTAGTTTCTAGCAGGGTTTAGGTTTGTTTGTGTAGTTTTTACGAGTGTTTAGGTTTGTGGGTGTGGTTTCGAAGAATGTTTAGGTTTGTGTAGGAAGTTTTTAGCATTGTTTTTTGAGTGTGTAGTTTCTAGCAGTGTTTAGGTTTGTGTGTGTAGTTTCTAAGAGTGTTAACGTTTGTGTGTGTAGTTTCTAGTATTGTTTAGGGTTTTGTTTGTAGTTTCTAGCAGTGTTTAGGTTTGCATGTGTAGTTTCTAGCAGTGTTTAGGTTTGTGTGTGTAGTTTATAA
>NW_018467242.1:0-573 GCF_002113885.1 Mizuhopecten yessoensis
GGGACGTGAGGTTTATTATGGTGTAGATCTAGGATGACTGGGACATGAGGTTTATTATTGTGTAACGCGGGACGAGCGTCGGTAGAGATAATTAGAAATGAACAAAACAAACTAGTAAGTTACACAAATACAAACAATTTATTTACAATTAACACAAGCACATTTCACTAAACACTTCTCTCATCTCTCCAGCATCCACTCATTCACATACATACATTTACATATTTTCACACATTGATTTCCATACAAAAGTTCACCGTTCCAAATAAGCCGGCTAATTGCATGGTACCAGTCAATGTTCCTTGTTTCAATAATATGACAGTTCCTGTGCTGTCTGCTCCTGTCTACTGTATGACACAATGGACCAATAGTCCCATCCTGGGTGACAACAGTCTCCGTATGTTTGACACCGCTGACCAACCGTAGCCTTTACTGACGGTGGAAATATAGGATGCGCGCTATCCGCTTCTCTCGAACCCTAGTGTCCACTGAGAGTTCTCTATCTGTACAGCTCTGGCTGACCCCTTCAGTGACCGTGACTTGCCAGCTGTGGATGACCTGTGGCTGACCTTG
>NW_018467243.1:0-573 GCF_002113885.1 Mizuhopecten yessoensis
GAAGGGTTAATTACTTTAGATGAAGCAACAAAAACTTTGAAAAATTTGAAAAATAACATAAGTCCTGGTTCTGATGGGTTTACTGTAGAATTTTTTAAGTGTCTCTGAAAACAGCTAGGGGGGTTCATTGTTAGATTTATAAATTGTGGGTATAGGAAAGGTTTGCTATCAGTAACACAAAGGCAAGGTATTATAACATTTATTCCCAAGGGAGATAAACCTAGGCAGTTCATAAAAAATTGGCGACCCATAACATTATTGAATATAGTCTATAAAATAGCGTCTGGATCGATAGCAGGTAGAATTAGAACAGTTTTAGACAAATTAATTAGTGAAGATCAAACAGGATTTCTTTCAGGCCGTTATATAGGGGAAAATACTAGATTAGTTTATGACATTATGCAATATGCAGAAGAAAGATATATTCCAGGTATGTTATTAATGGTAGATTTTGAGAAAGCATTCGACTCAGTCTCATGGGAATTTGTTGATAAAGTTTTTATTATTATTTTAATTTTGGTTCTGATTTTAGATGCTGGGTAAAACTACTACACACCAATGTAAGTTCAACTA
>NW_018467244.1:0-573 GCF_002113885.1 Mizuhopecten yessoensis
TGACCTAGACATTGCCCGGTGAAGTTGTGTCTGGTTGGTGGTAATTTGACCTAGACATTGACTCAGACATTGACTTAGACATTGACCTAGACATTGACCTAGACATTGACTTACACATTGACCTAGACATTGACCGAGACATTGACTTAAACATTGACCTAGACATTGACATAGACATTGACTTAGACATTGACGTAGACATTACCTTAGACATTGACCTAGATATTGATCTAGACATTGACCTAGACATTGACATAGACATTGACCTAGACATTGACTTAGACATTGTCCTAGACATTGACCTAGACATTGGCTTAGACATTGACATAGACATTGATCTAGACATTGCCCAGTGAAGTTGTGTCTGGTTGGTGGTAGCTTGACCTTGACATTGCCCGGTGAAGTTGTGTCTGGTTGGTGGTAGCTCGACCTATGACATTGACATAGACATTGACCTAGACATTGACTTAGACATTGACCTAGACATTGTCCTAGATATTGACCTAGACATTGACTTAGACATTGACATAGACATTGATCTAGACATTGCCCAGTGAAGTTGTGTCTGGTTGG
>NW_018467245.1:0-573 GCF_002113885.1 Mizuhopecten yessoensis
ATATTTAAGTAGGGGACACTTGTGTAGGTTTCATCCACAAAAAAAAGCATTAACAACATTGATATAATTAAGGGTATTAATGTTTATATTAATAATTATGGGCGTTCTGTTTAAGAGTAGTTTAGACCAGTTTGCATTTCCAACTTTCGGCTCCCTGTATTACCGCATCCTCGATATCCAAGGGTCACGCTCACTTTTAGAGGGCGTACATGAGCATAACCCCTGGATATCGAGGATGGTATTACCGATGAGCCACAGAAGCAGGAAAAGGAGGAGCTGATGCTGTGAACACACATTTCTGGAATGATTCTATTATAAAATTGTAACGGTGCAGTCCTAAGTGTGTGTCTATTTACCAACCACACCTACACATTTACGGATCATCGTGTCACTGTCAAAAATGTAACTATGGCTTAGAAACATTTTTCTCGACATTTCTATATCTTTAATAAATCATTACTGATATTAAAATCCTACCTTCCGGAGCTTTTGCTGAAATAGAATAATGATTAAATTTGTACTGTTCAAGCCATATATTCCATTTCCTGAATAAAATACAATTTAAACCAAGTA
>NW_018467246.1:0-573 GCF_002113885.1 Mizuhopecten yessoensis
AGAAATACATGTAGTTTTAGATGCTTTCCAATTACATTTAACGGATAACAGAACAAAGTAATTCCGCTCTAGACAGCTACGAAATTTTATTTCAACAAAAATTGAAAGGCAAAATATTATCCCCAAGCATAATATATTACATGTTATTCAGGATTTGATCTGGATGAAGCAGTATCGATATAAAAGATACTGTGTTGACCACGAATCCATGTGAGGTTCATTGTAACCATACGCAATAAAGGAAAATTAAAAAAAAAACTCAGTAAATTCGTGGAATTTATATCCCCCGCTTGCAGGACATATTGTAGGTTAACATTATTGAGGTTATGTTTAAACATGTGAGTATCGTGCTGTTGAGACATAATGTATAGCTTGAAACTTGAAGAAGAAAAAAGCCCTTTACCAAATTGATTATCCGTTAATATGCACAAATCACATCGGTTAGCAAACTTAGCATGAGTTGGATGTGAATAAGGAATTTGGTTGAAACATCCTTACAATTTCTACAGCAATTATCACACGAAAATAAAAGAGTGCCCGAGATGGGTGGAAAGACAGGAACACAAACATTGT
>NW_018467247.1:0-573 GCF_002113885.1 Mizuhopecten yessoensis
TGGACCCTAAGAACTATCGACCCATTACCATTCTGAGCTGTGTAGATAAACTATCACTACTGTACATACGGCCATGAAAAAGCCATGAAATTACCATGAGATGAATGCCATGAAAAAGCCATGAAAAAGCCCATGAAACCCGACCTTTTTAAGGGCCCTTATTTTTGTTAAACCCCATTAAATTACCATGAATATATGTTTTCAGCCATGAAAAAACAGAAATTCAAAGCCATGAAAAAAGGCCATGAATGTGTGTGTCAAGGAAATTCATGGCCCATGAAACATAAAAATTCATGGCCATGAATTCAGCATGAAAATTCTAGGATAGAAATTATCATGGCCATGAAAACAATCATGGCCATGAAACCCCCCCTGAAACATGACCGAATTCATGGCCCATGATTTTTTTGCCATGAAATTTTTTTTTTTTTTTTGCAATTTTCATGGCCATGAAAATAAAAAAATCCTACCATAAAAAAATACACTGATTAAAACTACATATAATTTCATGGCCATGAAAAATTATGATCCACCACGAAAAATGAAACTCATAAATAATACAGGCATATATAA
>NW_018467248.1:0-573 GCF_002113885.1 Mizuhopecten yessoensis
TTCCTGATTACATTCCTTGTATAATACTAGTTCACCATTGCATTTCCTGTATAATGTATGAGTTATGAATCATATTTATAAACTGGGTGAAAGTTATATTTCATGCGTTTTATTTTACTTTATATATTTGTGTTTTCATTAATTCATTTATCTTGACAGTAGCAAAACGTGTTTCATGTTTCCCTATTCGGAGGAATACTGAATTAACGGTCAAACCTTCGGGCTTATGAACACGAAAACAAACAGCTCTTCAAATATAAGGAAGTTAAAAAATAAATCTATAGACTTTATTGGAAAATATTTTTTCAACCTTTAAACAAGAGATATTTGAAGTCCAAAAGTGCTATCCATTTGACAACACCTCAATTGCATAGAGCATTTCTTAATCGAAATAACAAATTTTGGAAATATAATGATGTAGTGTTTGCATTCCGGATCTAATGACCCGGTATTTGGTTTCTAGTTTATTGTACTGTGGAGCGTACTTCCGGTACGGGGCATTCTGGAATACACATGTTGACAGGAGCAGCGGGTTTGGTTTGTTTGTCTGAGAGACAGTACAAGTGTGTAAAA
>NW_018467249.1:0-573 GCF_002113885.1 Mizuhopecten yessoensis
TAAATGATATCATGATACTTTGTTAAAATATCATGGTATGCCCATAAAAATAACATTGTTTTGTCTTAAATAAAAAACATGGTTATTTCACAAAAAAAGACATGGTACAGCTTGAAATTAAAATAGAAAGGTACTATCATGAAAATAACAAGGAACTGATAACAAAATTTAAAGGATATTCTTGGTTTCTTTATAACAGTTATATTTCACATGTGGATTGAACATGAACTGTTATTTTGATATTTTGTTTGGAAATTCATAACAGGAGTGAACAAAATATTAGAAATATTCAAACTACAAGTGGGATAAGACTAATTCCTGGTCAATATAATATGAAATTAACGAAAAGATTGTTTGTTCAGAAAAGAAAAACATCGCCTTTTTTCTTCACCGCAAAACCTAATATTTCACAGATAAAAATGCAAAAAAATGGGAAATTTTGAAGAAAAAAACAGGGTTCTGCCATGTGCTATGTTTCTACATAGCATAGTTCATGATAGCATGATAATTTTGTCAAAATAAAAAAAAACGGCACTGCCATGTGTGTAAACCTGTCTACATCTAATTCTGTGA
>NW_018467250.1:0-573 GCF_002113885.1 Mizuhopecten yessoensis
TACATGAATCAGTGAAGCATGCTGTACCCTACACAGTACGTAGTAAGTGGTATAATAAGTAGTAAGTAGTGCATGAATCAGTGAAGCATGCTGTACTCTACACAGTACGTAGTAGGGGGTATAATAAGTAGTAGGTAGTACATGAAACAGTGAAGCATGCTGTACTCTACACAGTACGTAGTAGGTGGTATAATAAGTTGTAGGTAGTAAATGAATGAGTGCAGTATGTGGTACCCTACACAGTACGTAGTAGGTGGTATAATAAGTAGTAGGTACATGTAGTACTTGAATCAGTGAATCATGCTGTAGCCTACACAGTACGTAGTAGGTGGTATAATAAGTTATAGGTACATGTAGTACTTGAATCAGTGAATCATGCTGTAGCCTACACAGTACGTAGTAGTTTGTATAATAAGCAGTAGGTACATGTAGTACATGAATGAGTGCAGTATGCTGTACTCTGCACAGTACGTAGTAGGTGGTATAATAATATGTAGGTAAATGTACTACCTGAATCAGTACAGAATAGTGTACCCTACACAGTACGTAGCAGGTGGTATAATAAGTAGTAGC
>NW_018467251.1:0-573 GCF_002113885.1 Mizuhopecten yessoensis
TGGGGAATCGTTTTGTCTGTTGGTTGTAATACTTCCGAGATCCATTAGCTTGTTGGGAACCCGAAGTATCCTACTGTTGATATCCTTTATCACTGTCTCGCCGTTGCTTGTTATCCTCCTTCATACTCTTGACATCTGCTGCTAGCTGCTGCACAATCCCCTTGATCTCCTTAAGTCCTCCCTCCTCAGCTGAAGGGGTGTCAATAGCTGCCTTAGAAGTAGCTACATGTTTCTTGTCCGTTGTCTTTTCTTCTGTAGTTCTTTGGTTCTGATCTTCCTCAGACCTACGTATGGCAACTCGAAGTTCATCAAAGACCTTGATGCGATCCAGTATATGAGCAGTCACATCCTTCAACGGAGAACAAAGGCCCTGCCACAACATGGTGCACAGCATATCGTTGGTCTGTCTGCTCTCAACTTGTCCACCTTCTACAGCTTTGGAGAGTAACGTCTCAAGTCTACAGCTCCATGACGACACAATTTCATCAGGTTCCTGTCGAGCACTGTAGAACTTGGCAAGATACTTCACTGACTTTACCACAGTACCATATATACTGTCCATCTTTGCCATAA
>NW_018467252.1:0-573 GCF_002113885.1 Mizuhopecten yessoensis
GAATACTTACATGTAGGACGACAAGGAGTGATATAGCTGGTACTATAATACTTCCATGTAGGATGACAGGCAGCGATGTAGCTGGTACTAGAATACTTACATGTAGGACGACAAGGAGCGATATAGCTGGTACCTAGAATACTTACATGTAGGACGACAAGGAGCTATATTGCTGGTACTAGAATACTTATATGTAGGACGACAAGGAGCTATATAGCTGGTACTAGAATACTTACATGTAGGACGACAAGGAGCTATATTGCTGGTACTAGAATACTTATATGTAGGACGACAAGGAGCTATATAGCTGGTACTAGAATACTTATATGTAGGACGACAAGGAGTGATATAGCTGGTACTAGAATACTTACATGTAGGACGACAAGGAGCGATATAGCCGGTACTAGAATACTTACATGTAGGACGACAAGGAGCTATATAGCTGGTACTAGAATACTTACATGTAGGACGACNGAATGATATAGCTGGTACTAGAACACCTACATGTAGGACGACAAGGAGCGATACAGCTGGTACTAGAATACTTATATGTAGGACGACAAGGAGTGATAT
>NW_018467253.1:0-573 GCF_002113885.1 Mizuhopecten yessoensis
ATACTTTTGCACAAGATGTCTCAGCTCCTCGTATTGTTGGCCGGTAAGGTTTGTTTTCGCTGCTTCTAGTAGCTTAGCCAAGTCTTCTCTTAAGCTGTTATTTTTGTGAGGCTGTGTTCCTTCTATTTCCTCTGCTACACTCTGAATTGCACTAACTTGTGCTATGGAAGTGCCAGGATAGATCAACTTATCTTCCTCTGAGGTATTCATCATGCGTACAGGCACTGTAGCTGTATTGTCCACCAGTGAACGACCAATAATAGCACGGTCGCTCTTCAAAAAAGATTCAAATCCTTCCACTAGTAAGGCGTTCCCCTGCATGGCCTTACCATCAGGCACACACACCTTCCCAGAGACTATGACCTCTGAGTTTGCTGGTACTACAATCTTCTCAGTTGTACACACTCGGAAACAACCCATAGTTCCCTCATATTTAGCCTCAACATGCACTCCATCCAAGGTAAGACAACCCTTGGCCATATCCAGAGCTACATTTCTCTCTATCATAACATCAAGACCTAGAATGCTATCTGTGGTGAGTTTCGCAACAACCGCTTCTACCAGTATGTTTGT
>NW_018467254.1:0-573 GCF_002113885.1 Mizuhopecten yessoensis
ATTTATTATTTCTGTCTCTAATTTTATGTCCTCATATTTATATTACTATAGTCATTTTTGTTTCATTAGTTTGTTGTAAATAATAGTAGTTAACATTTACATCAATTAGTCCCAGTTAATTTTATATAAAATGATAATCATTTGTTAAAATGAAATTCTCAATTTACAAACAATTGAAATAGTTCTTTGTTTAAAAATAACGTTATACATATTACTGGACTGCTATTTGTTAATACATTGGTTAGTTACAAGTACATATCATAATATGTAATTAATAATCGTAGACTATTTTGAAATCGAAAGATTGAAACAATTATTATCTGGATTTATTTATTTTATATAATACGGGAGTTATGCACAGAGTAGGAGATTCCAGACCTCCTGGAATCTCAGCATATACCAATTCATGGGCAGACGAGTAGCAGTCCACTCTGGTATAGCCTCACTGTGTATCCTTTGGACTATAAGGATTTAAGATGCATTGTTACCGACAATTACCACCCAGAGCAGCATTGAAGCCAACCAAGTGTCCTCCTCCCTCAGAGGTAATGTGGAAATAACCGAAACAGTAGC
>NW_018467255.1:0-573 GCF_002113885.1 Mizuhopecten yessoensis
GTCTTTTCCAGACTCAAATGCAACATCGCATGTCATGATTCAGATGCGCATTTTGCTAATTGAATTTATGTCAAAATGAACTTACGCATTTACACCAAAGGCAGCACTGAAAATGCTAAAATGGAACGTATGATCATATGATGATGTCACGCATAATACTTCAGGAACAACATAAGGACAATACAAAGTATACCCCGAAAGTATCCGGTCATTGAAGAAGTATCATTACTACAAAACTAGATTAATAAATCCAGTTAAATATCGGGGCTGCCTAAGGACTTTTTAAGGTGAGAACACTGGGCAAAACGTTAGCAGAGTTAGAACAAATTTAGCAAAGACTCTGGTAGATAACATTTATTTACTCAGGAATTGCGTTTCAATTAAGATATGTTTTCCTTACTTGTATTAACATAAGTAAAAAAATGAATATTTTTCTTTACAAAAGATATCACAGACACTTCTTCAGATATTGATACGAATCTTAGTTTTACAATTAGCATATTCGAATGTAGGGGTTCATCCTACTTTGTTTAACGGAAGGTTTCAAGTTAGGTTTTATGCCGAAGGGTTTCT
>NW_018467256.1:0-573 GCF_002113885.1 Mizuhopecten yessoensis
TGTATTTGCTTGTATGTATGTTTGTTTACTAAGTCCGTCCGTAGCTTGTCGACTGTCCATGTATATATTTCATTCTCCGAGTAATGTAACTATCGCATCCGCGTGTTGTATTATATACTGTGATGTTATGTCTATAGGTGTATTGTGGTATTCTGCTCATTACGTATGTTGATATGTTGGTATACCATACAGTTGTTCATTGGTCAGTAGTGTTACGTCAAGTTGTGTATGCGTTTTCATTGGTTCGTTCTGGGTGGTCAGTTTTGGCGCGTGTTTCTTTGTAGGCAAATAAATCACGCTAGTACCTTTTGAGGACTCGTAGTTGACGGACGGAGAGATGTAATGTAAGTGTTTCTTTGTCTTTGTGTAATACCCAACGTATATGTATTATGTGTTTTATTTGAGATATAATTCTATTTGGATCTAATCTAAGTATAGATGATTTGTTATTCCTTTAAGAAGAAATCAGATATGATTAATGTATTTTTTTTATATAAAAACGTAATAATGGAGGTGATGTAATTTGACTTTTTTGTAAGAGGCGTTATTACGTTGTGCCCATTTGACTAAGGT
>NW_018467257.1:0-573 GCF_002113885.1 Mizuhopecten yessoensis
TTTCACCACTGTAGACCATAATGGACTTATCAAGATCAAAGCATGAAAGAGTTTACTAAAATTGCATAGGGGTGAAAGGGTTAAAGGAATAAACAAGGCGCCGTGGTCAAAAAAAATAAGTTTAATACTTCCCTTTAGCTTAGATATTTCTTTTCTATATCATCACTATTACTTTTTAATCTGTTTGTTACAAAGAGCTCACACAAAGGTAAAACGTCTGTGTCTCGATTACCTTATGATCCCCTACAATATGTATATTAAAATGTTGTGTCCCTAATTTTTCCATGTATTAAATTACATTTTTCTTTGTCTTTTTCCTCGATTTCAGTTTTTTCTTAAAAAAGAATCCCACCCACACCGAGAATAACATGAATTCTTATAAATGCAAAGATGTTGATAAAATGTTTCCAAATCAGAATAATTGTAATCATTAAAAAAAGGTCAACTGCAGATTTTTAAAAACAACAACATGAATTTCGATCCAGATCCGCTACGACACTTACATGTTTATATATGTAGTCAGCACTTATAACTTCTAGTTTGTCCGAAATAACGTCCACAGTCTGACTTTTT
>NW_018467258.1:0-573 GCF_002113885.1 Mizuhopecten yessoensis
CTGTATGCTCTGACATTTCACTATTCTGACAATCTGTCTACTCTGGCACCTTACTACTCCAACAGCCTGTATGCTCTGACATTTTACTATTCTGACAATCTGTCTACTCTGACACATTACGATTCCAACAACCTGTATGCTCTGACATTTCACTATTCTGACAATCTGTCTACTCTGACACATTACTACTCAAACAACCTGTGTGCTCTGACATTTCACTATTCTGACAATCTGTCTAATCCGACACATTACGATTCCAACAACCTGTCTACTCTGAAAGTTAAAATAACCTGTCTGATCTTTGTGTTAACTTAAAGCCATTATGACATTTTAGAAATATTTAAATTTGTTAAAAATAAATATTATTTCCATTCAAAATAGATGCACTTTCCCAGGGATCTTTCAGCATAAACTTTGCCATTGTTCATCAACTTAAAGCTGACACCTTACCAATTTGATTCTTTATTTGTTTAACGAGGATCAAGAACAGCCCAAGGGCTGCAAGTCCCTTCCTCAGCGACACCTTACTGTGCATCCCAACAAAAAATTGACAAAAATGTGTATATTCATTCT
>NW_018467259.1:0-573 GCF_002113885.1 Mizuhopecten yessoensis
ATTTTATCTTTAAATTGTTAACAATATTTCTGTAAATGTTTCTGTTATACGCATTTTCATTTTGACTATCTTTTTTTCCTATACTACATGACCTTCATTTTGCAACCTATTTTTTGCCTTTTAGTGTGAATTTGGGTTCGGAAACGTCTTATGCATTAACTCATTAACCCCTTAAGACACATTTGAACTCTTCCAATTCAAAGGTTGAAATAGTTCATTTTGAAATTTCAGGGGTGAATGACCTAAGTGATGGTATATACTGGTGTGGCACAACAGAATCTAACTAATTAACTCATTCACCCCTGAAGACACATTTGAACCCTTCCAATTCAAAGGTTGGAATAGTTCATGATGAAACTTCAGGGGTCAATGAGTTAATCTGTTACCCTTTATATGTTTGGAGGAGAAGACAGTAACAGTAGTCTGCTAGTCTGAGACTAGTAAAATCTCCAACTGGACTAGTGGTTCTAAAAACTGCTAGCCCTATTGACAAGTCACAATTTGGTTTTACGGATACCATGTTGAATTATATTGTGGTTACTTGGTGAAATTTGCACATAGACTAGAAAAAAA
>NW_018467260.1:0-573 GCF_002113885.1 Mizuhopecten yessoensis
AGTCTTTTTTAACTCATCAAGATCTTAACCGACACGAATGTCCTTCTTTTAGGTAAAATATGTTACTTTTGTATATAATCATAAACGGTTATAAGAGTTGTATCACCACTGTCATGTTGAACTTTCCGACCTTGTGCGTTTAATTCACACACTAATCTGTGTTTCTACAGACATATTTGTTCCAGCGATCAGATCCAATTGATTGATTGCTATCTACATCATATTTCAAAAGTAAACCAAAACAAAGTTCCATCCCATTCTAATTGACAAATGGCTGACAACAAACACCATAAAGAAATAAACAACTGTGAACTTACTACTCATTCGAATCCCTGGAACTATACTCATCAAAATTACCCCAAACACTATGAACACACCGGTCCATTTCTAACGATTATATGCCATTGGCAGTGGTCCGAACGTTAAACCTAACACGTATCCACGTTAGAATGATCATACCAGTTGTTAGTAGACCAGGAAGTAACGTATGTGCGTGATAAGTAACAGAACTGGTAGTTTATGAGTATAATGACAATAGCTAGACATATGCTTAAGTTTTCGTTTGATTTGAAT
>NW_018467261.1:0-573 GCF_002113885.1 Mizuhopecten yessoensis
ATCAACATATAAGGAAAAATAGGTCACAGCGACAACAAACCGGGAGGATCTGATATACTACCGTGTCAACACGCGAGGACAAAATATAACCACAGCCTCAATATGCAGGTATAAAATATATTACAACGTGAATATGCTAGGACAAAATATATCACAGCGTCATCACACATAGACAAATATACCACAGCAACATCATGCTAAGGAAATATACCACAGCGTCATCACACATAGACAAATATACCATAGCAACAGCTTTGCTAAGGAAATATACCACAGCGTCATCACACAGAGACAAATATACCATAGCAACAGCATGCTAAGGAAATATACCACTGCGTCATCACACATAGACAAATATACCACAGCAACAACATGCTAAGGAAATATACCACAGCGTCATCACACAAAGACCAATTATGCCATAGCGTTAACATACAACGACAAAACATAAAACAACGTCAATACATATTGACAAACAAATACTAACTGTGGAAAGTGTCATGTTTCTGGTAAATATGTATACTTTATAGCTTGGCAAAGCACATACAGGTCATTAATGAACCCAGTTATATT
>NW_018467262.1:0-573 GCF_002113885.1 Mizuhopecten yessoensis
ATTATCAATCTATCGACACATCATATTACACTGATGTCATCAGACATGGTTAGTCATGGTCTTGGCAATAATTTTATTATTGACTTTTCTCATGAAAAATTAACAGTGTGGAATCAGTTAATAAGTGTCAGAATGAAATACGTTTTGTAGATGAAGGATTATCTATGGGTAAAAAAATCTGTTTTCAAATTATGAAGGAGTTCTTTGTATCTTTTACCAGTATCATCAGCAGTATGCATGTACAGATTCAACCAGTTCTGCAAATATGTCCAAGTCATTTGAGGCAGGGATAATCCACTAGCAGTATCTCTTGACCTGATGTTTTTCAGAGCCGATGGCCCTCAAAGACACTTACCATACAAAGTTACTACATGTAGTGATGTTTATTGTGAAGATAGAGAAGGATTTAAGTAACTGAAGCCTTAACCAGCTTTGTTCACCCATGTTTTCTGTGGTTAACTTTTGTTGATGTTTTGTGTTGTCAGGTGGAGTGCCGAAAAAGAAAACCAAAGTGGAACTGTTGCGTACTCCCAAGTCACCGAGGAAGAAGAGAGTCTTCCGTACGTTAAAGTT
>NW_018467263.1:0-573 GCF_002113885.1 Mizuhopecten yessoensis
ACCAACTTAAGTTTGCTCCGAACTGTAATTCCACGTTGTGATGTTTTTGAGCGCTGGTCCTGTTCAACGGTTGGCATTGTTCAGATATCCAACTATTGGATAAGTAGTGCCTATTAATATATCCAATGGGTAACCGTTGGATATATGAATAGACCACTACTTATCCAATGCCCTTTCATCTTATCCAATGCCAAGCTGTTGAATATGGAAAATATACAACTAGTAATACAATGGATGAACGTTGTTTATTTTTACTTTACTTAGCTGGTGACATTTTACTACAAGCTTAACATACTATTTTTAACAATGTATTTAACTCTGGATATTTCCCTGAAGATTGGTCTACAGCGGTGATGGTTCTAATTTATAAAAAAGGTGATAAAGGCGATCCTAATAATTACTGAGGAATAAGTCTCCGGAGTTGCATGGCGAAGCTATTTACATCTAAACTGAACAAAAGACTAATAGAGTGGTCAGAGTCGAACGATACTATCACCGATGTACAGTTAGGTTTACGCCCTGAACAACTACTACGGTTTATGCAATGTTTGCGCTTTATGCCATGACGCATAG
>NW_018467264.1:0-573 GCF_002113885.1 Mizuhopecten yessoensis
TTTCCATACGTAAGGTGACAGTATAGTGGTGAAGTCACATACAAGATCAATGTAAATGAAAAGAGAGTTTTAATGTTGCTTGATTTTTCTGTCAATAGTGAATGACTGATCTCTGAGGTGGAACAGAACAGAAATGTTTTCAAACTTACATTTTTAGTTTGCTCTTTAACTATATTTTATGTTTTTGTATTCCTGTAACCTTGTAACCTGTCCGTGAGAGATTGACATGATATTAATCTGTTTTTCATATCAGTATTTACCTTCATAATATAAAATTGTTATCTTGCATCCTGATATGTTTATTGATTAACATGAATTAGTTAATCCATGTGTACCTTTGACTGAAATTATTGTATTTTTACAAATTATACAATATTTTAACATTTCTCTGCTTTATAAACATCCATAATGTGTTACTAAGACAATAGAAATTCCTTACGTTTTTATTTTTGCTTCAAGAGTATTTCTCCAAAATTTTCATTGTCAGAAATATTAACAATAATGTCAACTTGAGCTGTTTTAATCCTGTAGGTCTACAGGTCTTGACTGTGAGATGTTTACTAATACGGCAGG
>NW_018467265.1:0-573 GCF_002113885.1 Mizuhopecten yessoensis
ATCCCACCCCTGGTTCCTCTGACAGAACTATCCCAGAGTCCCAACATCCTAGGTCTGACAGTACTCCAAACATATCGTCTGTTTTAGATCTTATAGTACAGTTCAACAGTCCGACCAAGAAAACGTTGAACAGTCTAACTCCTATACCACGCAACAATTAATATACTCCTCATAAAACAGAGAAAAATCTTACTCACGTAACAACATGCTCCTCAGAAAACATCTTATCCAATTATTTACATATCAGTACACATTGTATCTGCTGTAAACCAATAATACGTTATCCCACTGTACTGTCAGCACATTAATACTTATCTCCCATTATCTTTCCATTCACAGACTTTTACGATTCCTCCACACCACAAACGGCCTGGTGTCTCTGTTGATCATCTCGTTAACACATTTTCTATACTCATGATTCTTCTCGGAAATTTTCAATTTTGTTTCAGATCTATGATTACAGACGGAGAGTACGTACCGAGACGGTGAACACCTACACCCTGTAGTATACTGTGCCCAGATCCACAGGACACAGTCTGTCGACAGCGACACCCTAGACACAGTCTGTCGACA
>NW_018467266.1:0-573 GCF_002113885.1 Mizuhopecten yessoensis
TTCATTACGAACAAGAGGCCCACAGGGCGTGCATCGCTCACATTGTTATTTCAAAATTTGGTATCCATACCTCAGTACCATGCATGTAGTCAAAATTATCCTTCAACAAAACATTTAGCTTTCTGGTTCCAAGGAAAAATCCTCAGTTGAAAAGCAAAGCACTCAACTAAGTTAACAAAACAAATTTTGAATTTCTCTACTGCCCCAAACCCTGGCTCCAGGGGTTTAATTAATATACAGTTTCCTTCAACAAAAGACTTGATATCAACTGCAAACTTAATTTGTTAAAATCCTTTTATCACCTCTGTTTATACAACAATGAGTCAAATTCACCAAATAATGCTCCAGACAAATTTTGAACAAAATCCACCAGACTATTCAGAAGAACAAGTGCAATCACTGATTGCAAAGCTCACCAGCGACAGCCATCACAAAATTAGGATATAAATTCTCAATGCCAAATTAATGCATTTTACACACAAACATTATAAATTTATGTGGATCTGATTCAAATTCTAAAAGTAATCTCAACAAATTCAGATTTGATGTCCCTTCCTCCCTAGGCAGGGGAGC
>NW_018467267.1:0-573 GCF_002113885.1 Mizuhopecten yessoensis
ACAAGTGTACAATATGAACTAGTGTACTATATAGACTAGTGTACACTATATACTAATGTATTAAATAGTAGCCTACTATATAGTTTAGTGTACTATATAGACTAGGGTACTATATGAATTCGTGTACTATATGGACTAGTGTACTATAGAAACTTGTGTATTATATGGACTTATGTATTATAGAGACTTGGTTGTTTTACGGACTAGTGTACTATATAGACTAGTGTACTGTATAGACTAGTGTACTATATAGACTAGTGTTTTTTATGTGCTAGTTTAATATATGGACTAGTGTACTATAGAAACTAGTGTTTTAAATAGGCAAGTGTACTATATAGATAAGTGTACTTTATATACTAGTGTACTACTACATTTACTAGTGTACTATATGTACTAGTGTACTGTTACATTGACTAGTGTACTATATGGACCAGTGTTCTACATTGACTAGTGTACGTTATGGAATAGTGGACTTTATGGACTATTGTATTATATAGACAAGTGTACTACTACTGGTCCATACAGTAAACTAATCCATATAGTACACTAGTCTATATAGTAAATTAGTCCATA
>NW_018467268.1:0-573 GCF_002113885.1 Mizuhopecten yessoensis
CTAGAAACCAATAATCCTAGTAAACGCTCCGTCACGACACTGAAATCATAGATAAACGCTTAGTCTAGAGACGAATTATACAATTAAACGCTCCGTTTGGCTAGTGAAGACACAAATAAACGCTAAGTGTGGAAACCAATTACCCTAGTAAACGCTCCGTCTGGACACTGAAAATATAGATAAACCCTTAGTCTATAAACCAATAATCCTAGTAAACGCTCCGTCTGGACACTGAAGACACAGATAAACGCTCAGTGTAGAAACCAATATCCCTAGTAAACGTTCCGTCTGGACCCTGAAAACATAGATAAACGCTTAGTCTAGAAACCAATAACCCAAGTAAACGCTCCGTCACGACACTGAAAACATAGATAAACGCTAAGTGTAGAAACCAATTATCCATGTAAACGCTCCGTTTGGCTAGTGAAGACACAGATAAACGCTCAGTCTAGAAACCAATAATCCTAGTAAATGCTCCGTCTAGACACTAAAGACACAAATAAACGCTTAGTCTAGAAACCAATAACAATAGTAAACGCTCCCTCTGGACACTGAAAACATAGATAAACGCTT
>NW_018467269.1:0-573 GCF_002113885.1 Mizuhopecten yessoensis
TTTTCGCACAAAGGGGCATAACTCCATCAAAAAGGGTTGAAATCCAGATTAAAATGCTGGTGCACAAATACATATATCGATCATTTGAGGAGTTTTCAGGACAAGTTACTATGGACGACAGACAGACAGCTGGGTGATTCAGGTATAGCCCCCCGCAACGAAGTTAGGGGGGTTGATGATAGGATTGTTTTTAAAATATTTTTTCTACAAAGTTTTACGGTTCATTGTATTCCTCCATTTGTCACAGACCGAGGAATTGCAATCGTTGACCATTGAGCTAAGAAATCATTCAGAAAACATAGTCATAGTTGACTTTTTTTTAGTGGAGAAATATATAAGGTAGTACATACAGTATTTCCAGTGTTTGTCGTTCCAACAATTTTCTCATCGCTCGCAGGTAAATAAAATCTCGAGTCCACCTGTGGTGGCCTCTAGATTTTATCCACATGCTAACGATGAGAAATTGTTCTCACCACGACAAACCCCGAAAATACAGTGTGATAATCTATAATATTCATATGCCTATATATACCGTGTTATGCAGTGTCATAAAGCCATCACATAAATTATGTT
>NW_018467270.1:0-573 GCF_002113885.1 Mizuhopecten yessoensis
ATGGAACACCAATAACAACCACTGGGTCAACCATGACATCTGATGATTTGACAACGACTGAAACCTCTGCCACGAGTGTTGGATCTTCTGGTTCACCTGTCACAACTTCCAAAACATCTGTGACGTCTCTAGACACTACTACATCTGAATCTACTGCATCCAGGCAAAAAACGGTCAACTTTGACAGTGGTGTGACCTCACTTAATTTTTATACGTTAAGCCGTGGGTGTGTACTGTCTGTAAGTGCCGGGGTGCTTATTTACATTTATAAAATTCAATTTAGGATAGCCTAAATAGCAATTTGTTCAATACTGTAATATTCAATAGTTCATTGTCCGGACGCGAAAAAGTGACATTTCGTTTTCGTTTTCAAAAAAATAATAGTTCAAACGTTTCTCCTGGATTTAAAAGTCTGGACTTCCATTAGTCAGGACCAAGTCCGGATGCGTTATAGTGATTCTTCTGTTATCCAGGATTTGATAGTCCGGATGCGATAGTCCGGAAGCGATAGTCTGGATGTGATAGCCAGGATATGTTATAATGAGATCTCGTTAATACATAACTTGAGAGACC
>NW_018467271.1:0-573 GCF_002113885.1 Mizuhopecten yessoensis
AGATAATACTTCGCAATACTTTCAACCATATATTGATACTCAACCATTTGTATGTAAATATTTTCTCTAAACTTTATTGATTTTTAGAATAGAAATGTTCATTGTCATAAGAAAGATAAACATGAAACAGCGGTACAATAGGTCTCGATTGCATTTTTCTGTTTCAAGTTCAACTAACACCTCCCCTGTCTATGTGTTGACTTACCTGTGTATAGTGCCCACACTCAAAAATAGAACAGCTGCTATCAAAAAAATTAAAACCCGATGCTTCGTTGGCCCATGCGTCCACGACTTCTTGCCCGTTGTAGTAGTCTTAAGGGTTTAAATAATCACATAAATATACACAAAATGTGTTGTGTTAAAATCAAATGAATATTGAAAAAAGTATTAAAAAAATATGAACGATCTCACAAAGCCTCAATAAAGTGTGACATATTTTAATTAATTAATTACAATTATTTATCTTTATCAGTCGTAAGAAAGATCAAATTAAACCCGTATTTTGACAATTTATGTTATAAGCAGTTTATGTCTATTTGAAAAACAAGCATTTTGAATTGTATTGATGGTTTT
>NW_018467272.1:0-573 GCF_002113885.1 Mizuhopecten yessoensis
AATCATAAGATTATAAATAATAATCATGATTTTGTTGATCATTGTAGTAAAAGTCTATTACTTTCTTATATGATGGTTTTTTTTCAAAAATTAAAAAAGCTCTTTAACATGAACTCAATTTTGGTGCTATATTAAAATCGAAAAAACAACAACCTCAGCTTCACACAAAACAAAATTGGAACTGGAAAGTTGAAACAATAAAACAGAAACTGAAAAACATTAAAATGAAAGTAGAGAAATCATGAACCTCCACACAAATCAAGAGACAAAACATGGGGCACTAAAATAGCTGTGATTAAAAAATAGTCTTTCAGGACAGTTACGCACTTACTACATGAAGCGACCTTATGTCTTTTTTCTGAAAGTTTTGGCAAATCTCAGATTGTTATGTACACTTAACATTGCTAGTGTATAACCTTATAGTTGTTTTCTAATTATAAAAAATCTTCTGTTTTTTTTACTTCAATAAAATTCACATAAATAATGATACAACAAAACATACTTGTCAGAATTTGTATTCAAATTAATGAAACAGATACTGTATCACGGGGAACAGATACTGTGTCACACGGT
>NW_018467273.1:0-573 GCF_002113885.1 Mizuhopecten yessoensis
GATGTGAAGTTTTAACGAACAGCTGAGTGAAGTAACGTTGAATGATGTTTAATGGTTGAATTCAGTTACGCTTACTGAAATACAGAGTACCTTATATGTAAACTAATGTTATGATAAATTTACGAGGGCCAAGTTATGTTGAACACTAAAATGGACTTTAATGATTTAATGAGAAATTAAGTATGATAATGAACTACTGAAAGAATGAGCTAATTGTGGAATATTTAATTGAACAAGATTTCACATATTTTCCTGTTGTCTATAGATCTCAGAACGAACTAATTTGGACATAAACCAAATAATCTTGTAGTCCGTACTTATGTAAATAAACCATACATTTGGAATTACACCATCGGCACTATTGTAAATTTGATAATACTTCTGTAATAAACACAATAAAAATATTTGCTTAATGGCACAATATGGCATAAGATTGCATAACGATCCTGAAATTTTACATTGATCTACTCTAGCGGAGAGGGATGTTAAACCTAACATTCTTAAACAGATGTCAGATCTAGAAGATAAAGGAAAACATCGAATCAATTTTCCACATAGATTTTGGATCTTTTC
>NW_018467274.1:0-573 GCF_002113885.1 Mizuhopecten yessoensis
ACATACAAATTGTACACGTGAGAGTAACGAAGCATACTCAGATTACATATCAGAGGAGGGAAGCATACAAATTATACACGTGAGAGTAGGGTAGCATGCTCGTGTTACACATGAGAGGGAGTGTGGCATTCAACGTCAGAGTGTTGTAGCATAAACATTTGACATGGCCAAATAAGGTAACACACATACTTTACATGTGCAGAAATAATCAGAAACATTAGCATATAAGTATTAATTAGCACATACAATCAACACAACTTAAATATTGCTGTAGTTATGTCAAGCACTGTATAGAATGATATAAAGATTAAACAAAAACTAGTAAATGATACCTTGGCATATGTATCCGCCTGGTACATCACAGGCTGGATTACCGCAAGTATGATCTGTCATAAAACCGCCTTTGGAAAAGACGCATGCACTTATTCCGTCATTTGGTTCTCTTCTATGCCACTTGAGAGTCGTTGCCTAAAAGTAGTCATCGATACTAGCTATGACTACTATTGTCTTGAAACACATATGATTCATAGCATGCATGCATGCACACGCAAGATTATCTGCACGAGGTACGGA
>NW_018467275.1:0-573 GCF_002113885.1 Mizuhopecten yessoensis
ATATACTCTATACGTAATTTGATACGAATATACTCTATACGTAATGTTTAATATGAATATTATAATATGTACGTAATAAACAACAAATTTAGTGTATAAGAAATATAATACCAATATAGTATGGACGTAATGTATAACACGAATATAATGTGTACGAAATGTAACATGAGTTTAGTGTTTATTTAATTCAAAACGAATAAAGTGTATACGTTTAATGTAATGTAATGGAATTATGTGTATATGTAATGAATACCCATCCTCGATATCCAGGGGTTTCGCTCATTTTCGCTCCCTGCACCCCTGGAATATGTCATAGCAAAATTGAAGACTCAGTTTGTACTACCTTGTTGATGAGACAAGAAGACTAGTTCGATCCTTTTGATGTTCATTAAAAGAATCTCGCGGTCACGTTACGGTAAATATCGACAGGCTTTGGAGTCGAGTGTCGCTCCTTGTAATCTTCAAAGGACAGGTATCAACCTAGGTCATATTGGTAATGTAATACCAATATGGCTTATACAAAATGTAATACCAATATGGTGTATACTTAATGTAGTACGAATATGGTGTATA
>NW_018467276.1:0-573 GCF_002113885.1 Mizuhopecten yessoensis
CATAAGGAGTCTCACTTGATATGTTTATGTAGTATTTGAAATAAAGACAAAAAATAAAGTTTCTTCACCGTGATGCCCCTTTAAAATCAGTAATTTGTTGTAATTGTTTCTAGAAATAATAGTACTGAAAGTTATTGATTTACTGTGATGGCATATTTCTGCCATCGACTTTTGACTTGCGAGTTACTTATGTTGACATAATTTTTAAAAGATGTCGACGTAGTTTATGAATATGTCGGAATTAACATTTGAATTATGATTTTTGCATTTTCTGAGATGATTTTGCCGAGATAATTATCACGTACGGTAAGTAGGTAACTCGACTTTTTATCGTGGTAATGCTCAGATGTGACATTGAATTGTCACTTATTTATGCAAAACAAAACGAGTAGTTAACCAATCATTTTCCTTTAAATGATCACATGGTGTACTATAAGCTTATAATAAGGTATATTACAACGATTTAGCCTTAATTAAGGTTTCGTATATCAGCAATATAAGTCACGTGATAATTTCTTATAGAGTGAATTGTTAACTGCTCATTTGCTTTGCATACATAAATGGCAACTCGTT
>NW_018467277.1:0-574 GCF_002113885.1 Mizuhopecten yessoensis
TTGGGTAACGGGTTCCGGATCTACGTCGGCTACCACTAGCCCTCCTGCACTGGGTAGCGGGTTCGAGACCTACGTCGACTACCACTAGCCCTCCACCACTGGGTCGCGGGTTCGAGATCTACGTGGGCTACCACTAGCCCTCCACCACTGGATCGCGGGATCGAGACCTACGTGGGCTACCACTAGTCCTCAACCACTGGGTCGCGGGTTCGAGATCTACGTGGGCTACCACTACCCCTCCACCAGTGGTTAGCGGGTTCGAAACCTACGTGGGCTCCTACTAACCCTCCACCACTGGGTAGCGGGTTCGAGACCTACGTGGGCTACCACTAACCCTCCACCACTGGGTAGCGGGTTCGAGACCTACGTGGGCTACCACTAGCCCTCCACCACTGGGTCGCGGGTTCGAAATCTACGTGGGCTACCACTAGCCCTCCACAACTGGGTCGCGGGTTCGAGATCTACGTGGGCTACCACTAACCCTCCACCAGTGGTTAGCGGGTTCGAAACCTACGTGGGCTACTACTAACCCTCCACCACTGGGTAGCGGGTTCGAGACCTACGTGGGCTACCA
>NW_018467278.1:0-574 GCF_002113885.1 Mizuhopecten yessoensis
TAGTGTCAGTAGTACATCGGTAGTGTTAGTAGTGTCAGTAGTATATTAGTAGTGTTAGTAGTGTCAGTAGTACATCAGTAGTGTTAGTAGTATCAGTAGTACATCAGTTGTGTTAGTAGTAACAGTAGTATAGCAGTATTGTTAGTAGTAACAGTAGCATAGCAGTAGTGTTAGCAGTAACAGTAGTATAGCAGTAGTGTCAGTAGTACATCAGTAGTGTTAGTAGTGGCAGTAGTACATCAGTAGCGTCAGTAGTACATCAGTAGTGTTAGTAGTGTCAGTAGTACATCAATAGTGTTAATAGTACAGTAGTATAGCAGTAGTGTTAGTACTAACAGTAGTATAGAAGTAGTGTCAGTAGTACATCAGTAGTGTTAGTAGTGTCAGTAGTACATCAGTAGCGTCAGTAGTACATCAGTAGTACATCAGTAGTGTCAGTAGTACATCAGTAGTACACCAGTAGTGTCAGTAGTACACCAGTAGTGTTAGTAGTGTTAGTAGTACATCACTAGTGTTAGTAGTGTCAGTGGTACATCAGTAGTGTTAATAGTACAGTAGTATAGCAGTAGTGTTA
>NW_018467279.1:0-574 GCF_002113885.1 Mizuhopecten yessoensis
TTATAGTACCATACATTTCAGTTTAACAGTCATTATAGTACTATAGATTACAGTTTAACAGTCATTATAGTACCATAAGTTACAGTTTAATATGTCATTATAGTACCATACGTTACAGTTTAACATGTCAGTATAGTACCATACATTTCAGTTTAACAATCATTATAGTACTATACGTTACAGTTTATTATGTCATTATAGTACCATACGTTATAGTTTAATATGTCATTATACTACCATACGTTACAGTTTACATGTCATTATAGTACCATATGTTACAGTTTACATGTCATTATAGTACCATACGTTACGGTTTAACATGTCATTATAGTACCATATGTTCCAGATAACATGTCATTATAGTACCATATGTTCCAGATAACATGTCATTATAGTACCATATGTTCCAGATAACATGTCATTATAGTACCATACGTTACAGTTTAACAGTCATTATAGTACCATACGTTACAGTTTAATATGTCATTATACAATGTACTACCATACGTTACAGTTTATTATGTCATTGTAGTACCATACGTTACAGTTAACATGTCATTATAGTACCATACGT
>NW_018467280.1:0-574 GCF_002113885.1 Mizuhopecten yessoensis
TGAACTGTTTTTGTGTGGTTTTTATGATTTGCTAAATGACACATTATAAGGCATTATGATTTGCTTGCTTGCAAAGCTGTGTCATTCAAATAGATCATAAATACCATACAAAAACAGTTCAATACTTATATATACGTTTTCTCTGCCTTTTATGTTATTTTTCAACTTACAATTTATATCTCAAATTTAAAATTCCCGCCTTATCGTCAGTTCACAGAAATTCGTTCAATAACTGGAACAGCATGTTGTCGCGTGCTGCTTGGCAAACAAAGTAGTACTCTGAAATTTGAACAAACACTTAAACTTTATTCCACTATTCAGTATCAATACAATTGCGTATGATATGTCTATAGGGTGGTTTAAGTTTATCAATATAAATCTGACCTGAAGGTAAGATTTGAAATTGTTTCGAATTTACCCCGGAACAAATTTCGCGCATGGATAATACAGTGAACACCGTAATCCGACCTTACCCTCCACGAGGGAGTTATTTTTGGAAGTTGAATGAGCANCAATTTGTGAAGAATACATGCGTGAATTTATTTGTTGATTGTATGGGAACCTGACTACAGTC
>NW_018467281.1:0-574 GCF_002113885.1 Mizuhopecten yessoensis
ATGTTACATACTGTACATTTAGTTATGTTACATACTTTACATTTAATTTTGTTACGTGCTTTACATTTAGTTACGTTACGTGCTTTGCATTTAGTTATGTTACATACTTTACATTTAGTTATGATACATACTATACATTTAGTTATGTTACATACTGTACATTTAGTTTTGTTACATACTTTACATTTAGTTATGTTACATACTTTACATTTAGTTATGTTACATACTTTACATTTAGTTATGTTACATACTTTACATTTAGTTATGTTACATACTGTACATTTAGTTATGTTACATACTTTACATTTAATTATGTTACATACTTTACATTTAGTTATGTTACATACTTTACATTTAGTTATGTTACATACTGTACATTTAGTTATGTTACATACTTTACATTTAGTTATGTTACATACTTTACATTTAGTTATGTTACATACTTTACATTTAGTTATGTTACATACTTTACATTTAGTTACGTTACATAATGTACATTTAGTCATGTTACATACTTTAATTTAGTTATGTTACATACTGTACATTTAGTCATGTTACATACTTTACATTTAGT
>NW_018467282.1:0-574 GCF_002113885.1 Mizuhopecten yessoensis
CTAGACGCTAAATCGTCTATTCGCAAGTCATGTTCTATCTAGACGGTAAAACGTCTATTCGCAAGTCATGTTCTATCTAGACGCTAAATCGTCTATTCGCAGGTCATGTTCTATCTAGACGCTTAAACGTTCATTTGCAAGCTATGCTCTATCTAGACGCTAAATCGTCTATTCGCAAGTCATGTTCTATCTAGACGCTAAAACGTCCATTTGCAAGCTATGCTCTGTCTAGATGCTAAATCGTCTATTCGCAAGTCATGTTTTATCTAGACGCTAAAACGTCCATTTGCAAGCTATGCTCTGTCTAGACGNTCGAATTGACGTTTTAGCGTCTACATAGAGCATTTATAAATTATTGGCATGTGTCGTATGAACCCGAAATCATAAAAAGTAACGAAAATGACAAAAAAACACTTTACATACGTCATGGTACGAGTCTTACGTTTTAAAATCGTTTTGTGTGCACGATCGTTTCCTTCATTTGTACAGTAAGAGACAATGGTATGTCAGGTGATAGAACAGATAGAACATGGTTTGCGAATGGACGTTTTGCCGTCTAGATAGAACATGACTT
>NW_018467283.1:0-574 GCF_002113885.1 Mizuhopecten yessoensis
TTGCTGCTGTGTTAGTGCCTTCAGGGCTGACACAGACAATTGAGGCAGGAAAATTTTCATAACTACTGATTGGAATTTAATAATATTTGACTGGAAGCGACCCTAGGTGTAGTGGGATTTCGAAATTGTACAAATGGAGGGGCCAATCAGTTGATTAAAATGACAGTAATTATCAAACATTCGACAATTTAATGGCATAATAATGCGATAGGCTATCTTTAAGTGATGCATGAAGACGAGAATGTTTTGAGTAAAAAGTTGATCAGTTGGTCTTTCTATAAATTCTATAAAATTATACTATTAAACCATTTTTTTTTTAGTTTCAGTATCACCGGCCCATACAGAAAAAGGCAGGCGGGTATATGACAAGAGACAGGCTTGTTTCTTTTGTGGTGTAACATTTGCAAAAATTTCTGACCATTTACAGAATAAACATTCAAATGAGTTGGAGGTGGGAGAAATTCTTTCCAAACAGAAAGGTTCAAAAGACAGGAAGCTTCAGTAAGTTTTAAGTTTTAAGTTTCAGTATCACCGACCCATACAGAAAAAGGCAGGCGGGTATATGACAAGAGAC
>NW_018467284.1:0-574 GCF_002113885.1 Mizuhopecten yessoensis
TAGGTTTTAACTCTATTTCCCCTATCAGGCCCCGCTCCTCTGCCCAAAGGGGGCCACACCCACAGTTTATACAAAATTGAGTGCCCTTGACCTAAGGATGTTCCAGACCAAATTGGGATGAAATCCCTTAATCCCTATGGAAGAAGAAGGATTTTAAATGTTTATCTCTATTTCCCCTATTAGGTCCCACTCCTCTGCCCCATGGGTGCCACATACACCATTTATACAAAATGTAATGACCTTGGCCCAAGGATGCTGCAGGCCACATTTACCGGTAGTTAAAATCCACTAAGCTGTTCTGGACTAATAGCACTATTATGTGAACATTTATTTAGGTTTTCAATTATGGCTGCCATGGTAGCCAGTTAATATTTGTATAAATTAATGAAATTTAAATATTCAGTAAATTTTGACAGGTTTTTCTCTTAGTTACCAAAGAGTGCACTCTTAAACAAACTTTATGTTTCTCCTAAAGATGAAGTACAGGTGCCTACACATTATCCTTTGATTTTGAGTTTGTTCAATCATTCACTCTACAGTTTCCAGGAGAAAAACTATGCAAAATATGACAAAA
>NW_018467285.1:0-574 GCF_002113885.1 Mizuhopecten yessoensis
AGTGGATAGATCTACTGGGAGTTGGTAAACAGTTTTGGGGACCCAGTATAGTGGATAGACCTGCTGGGAGATAGTAAACAGTTTTGGGGACCCACTATAGTGGGTAGATGTACTGGGAGTTAGTAAACAGTTTTGGGGACCCACTCTAGTGGATAGATCTGCTGGGAGTTAGTAAACAGTTTTGGGGGCCCACTATAGTGGCTAGATCTGCTTGGAGGTAGTTAACAGTTTTGGGGACCCACTATAGTGGCTAAACCTGCTTGGGGTTAGTTAACAGTTTTGGGGACCCACTATAGTGGATAAACCTGCTGGGAGTTAGTAAACAGTTTTGGGGACCCACTATAGTGGCTAGATCTGCTTGGAGTTAGTTAACAGTTTTGGGGACCCACTATAGTGGAAAGAGCTGCTGGGAGTTAGTAAACAGTTTTGGGGACCCACTATAGTGGATAGAGCTGCTGGGAGTTAGTAAACAGTTTTGGGGACCCACTCTAGTGGATAGATCTGTTGGGAGTAAGTAAACAGTTTTGGTGACCCACTATAGTGGATAGAGCTGCTGGGAGTTAGTAAACAGTTT
>NW_018467286.1:0-574 GCF_002113885.1 Mizuhopecten yessoensis
GTATCCCATGTCTGTGTTCAAGGATAGACCCATCGTCGAATGTAACGTGTACCATATGACTCTGTTCAAGGATAGACCCACTGTCGAATGTAACGTGTATCCCAAGTCTGTGTTCAAAGATAGACCCAACGTCGAATGCAACATGTATCACATATCTGTGTTCAAGGATAGACCCACCGTCGAATGTAACGTGTACCACAGGTCTGTGTTCATGGATAGACCCACCGTCGAATGTAACATGTATAGACCCACTGTCGAATGTAACATGTATCACATGTCTGTGTTCATGGATAGACCCACTGTCGAATGTAACGTGTACCACAGGTCTGTGCTCATGGATAGCCCCACCGTCGAATGTAACGTGTATCCCATGTGTGTGTTCAAGGATAGACCCCCCGTTGAATGTAACGTGTACCACAGGTCTGTGCTCATGGATAGACCCACCGTCGAATGTAAAGTGTACCACATGACTCTGTTCAAGGATACACCAACTGTCGAATGTAACCTGTATCCCATGTCTGTGTTCAAGGATGGACCCACCGTCGAATGTAACGTGTATCCCATGTCTGTGTTC
>NW_018467287.1:0-574 GCF_002113885.1 Mizuhopecten yessoensis
GTTGTTAGCACCAATACAGTTAATATGTCATACTATATTGTTAGTGACAATACAGTTATTATATCATTCTCTGTTGTTAGCACAAATACAGTAAATCAATCATACTCTGTTGAAAGCACCAATACAGTAAAGCTATCAATGTCTGTTGTTAGCAACAATACAGTTAATGTGTCATTCTCTTTTGTTAGCACCAATACAGTTAATATATCATACTCTGTTGTAAGCACCAGAACAGTAAATATATCATACTCTGTTGTTAGCACCAATACAGTTAATATATCAGACTCTGTTGTAAGCACCAATACAGTTAATATATCATACTCCCTTTGTTGTTAGCACCATTACATTACATATATCATACTCTGTTGTAAGCACAAATACAGTTAATATGTCATACTCTTTTGTTAGCACCAATACAGTTAATATATCATACTCTGCTGTTAGCACAAATACAGTAAAACAATCATACTCTGTTGTAAGCACCAATACAGTAAAGCTATCAATGTCTGTTGTTAGCACCAGTACAGTTAATCAATCATACTCTTTTGTTAGCACCAATACAGTTAATATATCA
>NW_018467288.1:0-574 GCF_002113885.1 Mizuhopecten yessoensis
AGATGTTTTTGAGAAAAGGTAAAATATGCGTACATTTTTTAGTTTCAGTTTTTAGGGGGCAAGCAGACACCGCGGTATGGCAATAACCAATTAGGAGGCCAGACACCGCGGTATGGCAATAACCAATTAGGAGGCCAGACACCGCGGTATGGCAATAACCCATTAGGGGGCCAGACACAGCGGTATGGCAATAACCCATTAGGGGGCCAGGTGTGCAAACCTTTAATGTAGACACCGCGGTATCGCAATAACCAATTAGGGGCAGGCAGACACCGCGGTATGGCAATAACCAATTAGGGGGCAGGCAGACATCGCGGTATGGCAATAACCCATTAGGGGGCCAGACACCGCGGTATGGCAATAACAATTAGGGGGCCAGACACCGCGGTATGGCAATAACCAATTAGGGGGCCAGATACCGCGGTATGGCAATAACCCATTAGGGGGCCAGACACCACGGTATGGCAATAACCAATTAGGGGGCCAGGTGTGCAAACCTTTACTGTAGACATCGCGGTATGGGAATAATCAATTAGGGGGCAGGCAGACACCACGGTATAGCAATAACCAATTA
>NW_018467289.1:0-574 GCF_002113885.1 Mizuhopecten yessoensis
GGGAAAGGAAGAAGAGGAGTAGAAGGAGTAGGAAAAGGAAGAAGAAGAGCAGAAGGAGTAGGGGAAGGAAGAAGAGGAACAGAAGGAGTAGGGAAAAGGAAGAAGAGGAGCAGAAGGAGTAGGAAAAGGAAGAAGAGGAAGAGAAGGTGTAGGAAAAGGAAGAAGAGGAGCAGAAGGAGTAGGAAAAGGAAGAAGAGGAAGAGAAGGAGTAGGAAAAGGAAGAAGAGGAACAGAAGGAGTAGGGAAAGGAAGAAGAGGAGCAGAAGGAGTAGGGAAAGGAGGAAGAGGAGCAGAAGGAGTAGGGAAAGGAGGAAGAGAAGCTGGAGGAGTAGGGAAAGGAGGAAAAGGAGCATAAGGAGTAGGAAAAGGAAGAAGAGGAACAGAAGGAGTAGGGAAAGGAAGAAGAGGAGCAGAAGGAGTAGGGAAATGAGGAAGAAGAGCTGGAGGAGTAGGGAAAGGAGGAAGAGGAGCAGAAGGAGNAGAAGAAGAGCTGGAGGAGTAGGGAAAGGAAGAAGAGGAGCAGAAGGATTAGGGAAAGGAGGAAGAGGAGCTGGAGGAGTAGGGAAAGGAGGAA
>NW_018467290.1:0-574 GCF_002113885.1 Mizuhopecten yessoensis
ATGAAGGTCACAGGTGTTACGTAGCACATTTGTTTGGACAAGGTGCGTGGTGTTGTTTACCACAATTAACATGAAGGTCACAGGTGTTACGTAGCACATTGGTTTGGACAAGGTGTGTTGTTTTGTGTACCACACTTAACATGAAGGTCACAGGAGTTACGTAGCACATTTGTTTGGACAAGGTGCGTGGGGTTGTTTACCACAATTAACATGAAGGTCACAGGTGTTACGTAGCACATTTGTTTGGACAAGATGCGTGGTGTTGTTTACCACAATTAACATGAAGGTCACAGGTGTTACGTAGCACATTGGTTTGGACAAGGTGTGTGGTTTTGTGTACCACACTTAACATGAAGGTCCCAGGTGTTACGTAGCACATTTGTTTGGACAAGGTGTGTGGTATTGTTTACCACACTTAACATGAAGGTCACAGGTGTTATGTAGCACATTTGTTCTGACAAGGTGTGTGGTTTTGTGTACCACACTTAACATGAAGGTCACACATTTGTTTGGATTGCCAAGGTTAACTTGTGAAGGTTTAAGTGTTGAACTAAGGTGAAGTTCAGATCTAGAG
>NW_018467291.1:0-574 GCF_002113885.1 Mizuhopecten yessoensis
GTATGATCTGAATGGCATCATCAATTCGGACATATGATAAAGAGCCAGAGTCTTTGTCAATCAGGCATTTCTTTTTGGAGTACTTCCCTTCAACGATTCCTATAGGGCTGATTCTGTAATTCTCAAAAGGAGAAGTGTTGAATGGTCCTAACAAATATCCTTTATCACACTCTGTTTGTATAAGGGCACTTACCGCATCTTTGTCATTGTTTGTTGATAGTAAGTTATTACACTCTTTATTTAAGTCCTTAACTTCCACTTTTGTATCAAAACCACTTCGTAATCCATTACATAAATAGTTGTAGTAGCTCCATTTCTAATCTGTCGACATTAACAGGTGTAGATGCTGTTAATGGTACGGTCTCAGTTAGTCATTGTACTGGATGGCCTGCCCTTTTACTTTTCCTACATTCGTGTAGTCCATGTGTTGCCGATTTACATGTCACACAAACATGCTTGTAACGACAACCAGTCCACGAACATTCTTTCTCCGATTGAAAGTGACGACATATGTCAACACCCTCATGGAAGGACCTTTCCTGTTTACTGTTTTTATTGTTTTTCCCCCCTTTGT
>NW_018467292.1:0-574 GCF_002113885.1 Mizuhopecten yessoensis
ACTGACAACACAGTGTTACCAGAGATAGACAAACTGACAATACAGAACTACCAGAGATAGACAAACTAACAACACAGTGTTACCAGAGATAGACAAACTGACAACACCGTGTTACCAGAGATAGACAAACTGACAGCACAGTGTTACCAGAGATAGACAAACTGACAACACAGTGTTGCCAGAGATAGACAAACTGACAACACAGTGTAACCAGAGATAGACAAACTGAAAACACCGTGTTACCAGCGATAGACAAACTGACAACACCGTGTTACCAGCGATAGACAAACTGACAACACCGTGTTACCAGAGAGAGACAAACTGACAACACAGTGTTACCAGAGATAGACAAACTGACAACAATGGGTTAAAGGAGATAGACAAACTGACAACACCGTGTTACCAGAGAGAGACAAACTGACAACACAGTGTTACCAGAGATAGACAAACTGACAACACAGTGTAACCAGAGATAGACAAACTGACAACACAGTGTAACCAGATTTAGACAAACTGACAATACAGTGTTACCAGATTTAGACAAACTGACAATACAGTGTTACCAGAGATAGAC
>NW_018467293.1:0-574 GCF_002113885.1 Mizuhopecten yessoensis
AAAACTATACTACGCATTGGAACCTTCTTAGGTATCCACATGCAACAGAGCATCAACGATACCCAAGGTGAAAGATGCCCACTGGGCATCATTTCGAATTGCAGTACAAAATCGTTAATTTTTCATTTTCAACATGCCAGGGCGTAATGTTATAGGTCGTATGCCGCTTTTTAACACCTATATTACGCATTGGCATCTTCTATGGTAACCACATGCAAAATGGCATCAACGATACCTCAGGCTAAAGATGCCCACTGTGCATTATTTCGAATTTCAGTACAGAATCGTTAAGTTTTCGTTTTCAACATGCCAGGGCATATTGTTATAGGTCTTATGCAGCATTTTCAAAACTATACTACGCATTGACATCTTCTTAGGTATACACATGCAAAAGGGCATCGACGATACCCCAGGCTAAAGATGCCCACTGGGCATCATTTCGAATTTCAGTACAAAATCGTTATTTTTTCATTTTCAACATGCCAGCGCATATTGTTATAGATCTTATGCCGATTTTTCACAATTATAATACGCATTGGCATCTTCTTAGGTATACACATGCAAAATGGCATCA
>NW_018467294.1:0-574 GCF_002113885.1 Mizuhopecten yessoensis
TTTCATTCCTACAGAAGAAGGATAGTAAAGAATTTGCTATATTTCCCCTATTGGGCCCCGCCCCTCAGCTGCCAGGGGGGCCAGACCCACCGTTTATACAAAATTGGTGCCCCTTTACCCAAGGATGCTCCACACTAAATATGGACCAAATCCTTCCATTCCTACAGAAGAAGAAGGATTTAAAAAAATAATTTGCTATCTTTCCCATATTGGGCCCGCCCCTTAGGCCCCTGGCTGGCCAGACCCACGGTTTATACAAAATTAGTTCCCCTTCACCCAAGGAAACTTCAGACCAAATATGCAACAAATCCTTTCATTCCTAAAGAATAAGAAGGTTTTTAAAGAATTTGCTATATTTCCCCTATTGGGCCCCGCCCCTCAGCTGCCAGGGGGGCCAGACCCACCGTTTATACAAAATTGGTGCCCCTTTACCCAAGAATGCACCACACCAAATATGGACCAAATCCTTTAATTCCTACAGAAGCAGAAGAAGAAGGATATTAAAGAATTTGCTATATTTTCCCTATTTGGCCCCACCCCTCAGGTCCCAGGGGGGCCACACCCACTGTTTATA
>NW_018467295.1:0-574 GCF_002113885.1 Mizuhopecten yessoensis
TGTGGCTTAATAACAAAAACGAATGTGCACACTGTTTATATGTATAATATTAAAACAAAACATTGAACTATACAGCCGAATTTAAGCTTAAACCTATGTGTGTTACATATACATATACTTGTACATAAGTGGATATTTACAATATGATATATATTGTTTTGTTTATTACATATAATCAGTGATGATAATTTATATTTGAGCGATATTTACATAAGTATAACAACACATAAGAACTACATGCAGCTGTGTTTTGTTGATGATCATGTGTTACGGACAATGGACTTTCATAATATGTTGATCAACAGTGGTTTGTATACTAGCTCAGTCCCGACCCCACTGGTCTGGATACTAGCTAAGCCCCGACCCCCGTTTTGATCTGTATACTAGCTAAGCCCCGACCCCCACTGGTCTGTGTACTAGATCAACCCCGANCCCGACCCTCACTGATCTGTATACTAGCTCAGCCCCGATCTATTGTGTTCTAGCTAAGAACATGTTTATTTTCTTGTTGATTTATAGTTTGTGTTATTCATCTCAGAGAAGGCAAGTTTATTTTTATTGGCTTTTTATGTTT
>NW_018467296.1:0-574 GCF_002113885.1 Mizuhopecten yessoensis
TTTGTAAATTATTTTACATCATTGGGAGGGGGTGTTCCTACAGCCCTAGTATCCAGAGACGTATATATAGAGTCTCACTAATTTGCGCCATAGGAGATTTAGCGCCATAGGTGCGCCATAGGAGTTTTTGCACGCCATAGCAAAATGTGAGTGTTTTATCCACAAAATATTTTGATTTTTCCATTGGTATACTCATTTCACATGTTTTGGTAAAGTATCATTTAAAGATCTTGATTACGAAGCACTTTTACACTAATTAGCGCCATACGTGTTTTTTCACGCCATAGCTAAATATAAGAATTATTTTCAGCAATTAACTGTGTTTTTCCTTTGGTATATGCAATATAAAGGTTTTGGTAAAGTTTCATTCTAAAAAAATGTTTATTTTGTTAGTAAATCGACAAAATATTTCTTCGCGATTCACAAGTCAATTTCAAGGGAAGTAACTCGTACATTTGCTAAAAACGCCAAAGCAATCAATAAGACATGACTAGTACTTTATATTAATTTTAGAATTTATTTACAACTATTTATTTATTACATCTACTTAAATATCAATCACAGAAACATTAAA
>NW_018467297.1:0-574 GCF_002113885.1 Mizuhopecten yessoensis
ATACGTGTTCTGAGTTCATTACCGGTTTGACCGATGTAAAAATCATCACATTTAGAACAAACGATTGCATAAATTGCATTTTTAGCTCACCTGCCCGAAGGGCAAGTGAGCTTATGTTATGGTGCGGCATCCGTCGTCCGTCCGTCCGTCGTCCGTCGTCCGTCTGCCCGGCGTCAACTTTTTGCATTAAACAACTTCTTCTCAATAACCAAAAGGCCTAGGAAGATGATATTTGGCCAGTAGCATGAAGGGATCAAGGGCTACCAAGTTTGTTCAAATAAATGCCCTTGACCCACTTTCAAGGTCACAGGGGTCAAATATGTTAAAATCTTCAAACAACTTCTTCTCAATAACCAGATGGCACAGGGTACTGATATTGGGCCTGTAGCATGCTGGGATGAAGGGCTACCAGGTTTGTTCAAATGAATGACCTTGACCAACTTCCAAGGTCACTGGTGTCAGATGTCTTAAAATCTTCAAACAACTTCTTCTCAATAACCAGATGGCACAGGGTACTGATATTGGGCCTGTAGCATGAAGGGATCAAGGGCTACCAAGTTTGTTCAAATAAATG
>NW_018467298.1:0-574 GCF_002113885.1 Mizuhopecten yessoensis
CCTCCTGAGCTCAGCCTCCGATGCCTGAGGTTGGTCACCCTCAACTTCTTGGGGTGGATCGTCATCATCAACCTCATCAGCCCAGTCAGCTGTATCTGGACCGTCATCCTGCTGAACTGGAATATCTGTAATAGATTCTACTTCCGGTGTGGAAATATGGATAACCACTGACGAAGTATCGCTTTGATCTTCAATGTCCATCTCCACATCCTCAATTGTCTTTTGTTCCGGTTTGAACTTTTTCTTCCTTGGTACAGGTTTAGGCCTCCTAGATTATTGCTTCCGGAACCTGGTGTCAAATATCCAACTGAGAGCAGATGGTTCCGGTGCATTGTCCTCTTCCGTCCAGTCCCATCCTCTCGTTGAATGATGTGCACCGGAATATCGGTGTTAGGCTGGCTTTCCACAATGTAAATTTCTTTCTCCCATGGATCGGCGATCTTGTGACGGCCTTTAAATGCCAGTACCCTGACAAGTACTCTGTCACCCGGCTCCAAGGTAGCACCACGCACTCGCACATCATAGCCCTTTTTTGTTTTCCCTGTGCTCGATCAGCGTTCGATGAAGCCAAATG
>NW_018467299.1:0-574 GCF_002113885.1 Mizuhopecten yessoensis
AAAGTCGATAAACGTCAGAATAATTCGGACTAAACTGTACAGTAATGTAACAGGGTAATCGAAGCTCAACTGTACAGTCAGGTTATATGGTAATCGAGGTTCAACTGTACAGTAAGGTGACAGGGCAATCGAGGCTCAACTGTACAGTAAGGTGACAGGGTAATCGAGGCTCAACTGTACAGTAAGGTAACAGGGTAATCGAGGCTAACTGTACAGTAAGGTGAGAGGGCAATTGAGGCTCAACTGTACAGTAATGTGACAGGGCAATCGAGGCTCCACTGTACAGTAATTTGACAGGGCAATCGAGGCTCCACTGTATATTACGGTGACTGGGTAATAGAGGCTCTACTGAACATAAACATGAGTGGGTACAACTTGATAAAAACGGAGATTTATCTCTCTGGTACTGCTCTCAACACATACGACTTCACGTGGCTTTTTTTAACGAGTTTCTATGTTTAGCGACCTCCCTGAGTTCAAAGGTGTGCCGCACACACGTTACTCTTCGCGAATGCGGCGGCGTAATACTATTTCAGACATTCAAAACGTTTGTTGGGGTCGATTTTTCGATATT
>NW_018467300.1:0-574 GCF_002113885.1 Mizuhopecten yessoensis
TACATGAGTGTGTATAACACTGACTTATACAGGTGGGTATTCCTTACATCTGTGTGTATAACACTGGCTTATACAGGTGGGTATTCCTTACATGAGTGTGTATAACACTGACTTATACAGGTGGGTATTCCTTACATGAGTGTGTATAACACTGACTTATACAGGTGGGTATTCCTTTCATGTGTGTGTATAACACTGAATTATACAGATGGGTATTCCTTACCAGTGAGTGTTACACTGGCTTATACAGGTGGGTATACCTTACATGTGTGTGTATAACACTGACTTATACAAATGGGTATTCCTTACATGTGTGTGTTACACTGGCTTATACAGGTGGGTGTTCCTTACATGTGTGTGTTACACTGGCTTATACAGGTGGATGTTCCTTACATGTTACAGATTCCCCACTGAATGTTGCCCTGGTAACTCTATTCTGTGTTTGTATGTTACAGATTCCCCTGTGAAGGTTGCCCTAGTAGCTCTATTCTGTGTTTGTATGTTACAGAATCCCCACTGAATGTTGTTATGGTAACTCTATTCTGTGTTTGTATGTTATAGATTCCCCACTGAA
>NW_018467301.1:0-574 GCF_002113885.1 Mizuhopecten yessoensis
TGTGATATCCTTGTAATACATATACCATGTGATATCCTTGTTATAACAGAAATCATATGGTATCCTTGTTATACACAGATATCATGTGGTACCCTTGTTATACACAGAAATCATATGGTATCCTTGTTATACACAGATATCATGTGATACCCTTGTTATACACATATATCTTGTGATACCGTTGTTATACACAGATATCATGTGATATCCTTGTTATACACAGTTATCATGTGGTATTCTTGTTATACACATATATCATGTGATACCCTTGTTAGACACATATATCATGTGATACCGTTGTTATACACAGATATCATGTGATATCCTTGTTATACACTGATATCATGTGATACCCTTGTTATACACAGATAGCATGTGATACCGTTGTTACACACAGATATCATGTGATATNTCATGTGAAACCGTTTTTATACACAGATATCATGTGATTACCTTGTTATACACTGATATCATGTGATACCCTTGTTATACACATATATCTTGTGATACCGTTGTTATACACAGATAGCATGTGATATCCTTGTTATACACAGTTATCATGTGGTATTCTTGT
>NW_018467302.1:0-574 GCF_002113885.1 Mizuhopecten yessoensis
AAGTAAGAAAAAGTGGTCCGGGAGCATATTTTATTCATTTTTTTTTACCTTTTCTGTTTATAACATTACCACAAATAGAAAAACAAAATAATATAAAAAAATATTAAAAAATAGAATTGGAATGAAGAAAATAAAACAAACATCCTGGTCAGGGCTTGCAAAAATGAAATCTTTCAATCCATATTTGTTCTTTGAGACGGTCATAACATTCATTATGGCACTGTTGATTTTGTCTATCTGCTTTTCAGTGAAAATGTCGGTGACCTCTAGTTCGTATTTCTGTTTCCTGTGATGTTGACCCACTCTATTTGCAAAGGTACAGGTATAATCCGCTTCTGATGGTGTGACATTTAGGAAGTGACTTATCCGTCGTAGGGTAGGTATAAGCTCCTTTTTCAAATGGTCATATCGGATGACCAGGGAACGGTTCACAAATGTCTTCAGCCAAATTGTGTACTTAGCCTGCCACAAAATACACTCTTGCATGACGAATGCCTCCCATTCTAAAACATGAATATATCAAAAAAAGATATGAAACATTTTTTCAGTGGTATACATGTTCTTAATAGTACAA
>NW_018467303.1:0-574 GCF_002113885.1 Mizuhopecten yessoensis
CATACTCGACTGTGTACTTAGTACTATGTGTCGCTGGACAGGAATAAGGTTGCATTGTAATAATAGTTATTATAGTATATCACTTAACTGTTTTCATTACTGTATATCATAGTGTCTCACTTCAGTGTTAAGATTGACGAATATGATTGTGTTATTATATAATTGTCTTGTAAATATTTTGTGTGAAACAAATTGCTTGAATGGTGAAGTATGCGAGATTGTAATGGCTGTTTTGGGTATTGTTTAAGCTTTCCTGAGGAGGATTACGACCACATTTGGTCATTGCAGTGGATACCAGTGAACGGGGAATCAGGACCCTCCCATGCAAAGAGTCAAGGTCAGCCACAGGTCATCCACAGCTGGCAGGTCATGGTCACTCAAGAGGTCAGCCAGAGCTGTACAGATAGTGAACTCCTAGTGGACACTAGGGTTCGAGAGAAGGGCATAGCGCGTATCATAGATTTCCACCGTCAGTAAAGGCTACGGTTGGTCAGCGGTATCAAACATACTGAGACTGTTGTCACCCAGAAGAGGACTATTGGTCCATTGTGTCATTCAGTAGACAGGAGCAGAC
>NW_018467304.1:0-574 GCF_002113885.1 Mizuhopecten yessoensis
AGCTCAAGGTCGTTTCCTATATAAATATGTATATACATTTTTTTTAATTTTAAACATGAGGATCGATTTGTTCCTAATACAATTGTTCGAAAAATTGTGTGGTTTTTTTACCATTTATTCTCCGCAAACATTTTTTTTTTAAAGTGAAAACTTACCTTAACAAGCTTGTAAGGAAATTAAACAACTACACTGTAGGAACAAGGAACAGAGGCATTTGTATATCATTCCAGCTGTTATCTAAGTCAGAACAGCTGTTAAAGGTAAGAGATGAAATGGATATAGTACAATTCTGTTGGCACAGCAATTATTTACCTGTAATTATTACATCGAAATTACGGTCAGTCGACCATGCAACCTACTGTTTTCATAAATATTGCAATTCCTTTCTGTCTGAACAATTGTAATCATCAGGAAGTCCAATGACAACAAACCTGACATTAATACCATCACAAATTCAAAAAAAAATTAATTCCAACAACAACCTGAAATTATTTCAACACAAAATCCAACAACAACCTGAAATTGTAAAACCACGAATTCCGACAAAAACCTGACATCGTTATAATCACGTTAC
>NW_018467305.1:0-574 GCF_002113885.1 Mizuhopecten yessoensis
CATCCTCGATATCTAGGGATTATGCTCACTTACGCTCTCTGCAGCTCTGGAATATGTCAAAGCAAAATGGAAGGCTCAGTGTGCAGCACTTTGTGGATGACAGGCGAAGACAAGTTTGATCCTTTGATATACATCAAAAGAATCTCGCGGTCGCATAACGGTAAAACTTACTGGCTTTGAAGTCGGGCGTCGCTCCTCGGTATTGTTCAAAGGACGAGTATCAGACTAGTGATTGGTCAGTTATTTTTACCTGATACCAATCAAATAGCTAGCCGTGTGCCTTCAATTTTGCTATGACATATTCCAGGGGTACAGAGAGCGAAGTTTTACAAAAAAAGCAAGATGTCCTTGAAGTAGTTTTTTGATAGCATGCCTTTACCAAGAAGCATGTAGAAAGTTAAGTATCGAAAAGGCAAGAAAAAACATTGATTTGGTATAATACCAAAGAGACAAGTTATAAATTATGAATAGTACATTATCTACTTCACGAAATTTCATACCAAGGCACAATGAACCTGTGGTGAATCTTCAATGTAGCTGTGGTCAATCTACAATGTAGCTGTGGTCAATCTAC
>NW_018467306.1:0-574 GCF_002113885.1 Mizuhopecten yessoensis
ACGGGCGTATATATTGTTCCGCCCTGCGGTACTCTTGTTAGCTCACCTGGTCCGAAGGTAAATTTGTCCATTTCTTTTTCTTTGCCTTAACGGCAGCATCATGCCAGACACCTTTTGCAAAAGGACCCTTAGTCAAGGTCACAGGGGTCAAATTTGTTAAAACATTCGAACAATTTCTTCAATGTCATGTTAAATAGCTGTTTTAGCCGTGTTTAAACAGAGTTATTGCCCTCTACACTTCATTCCATCTGTGACATCCCTTCAGGTGTCACGCCACAAGTACAAAAAATAACTTTTAGTTGATTAATGCTTCAAACTGCGGTCTTTTAACATGCGAGCTAGAGATTTAAACAAAGTTGTTGATAACTAACTGCATGCTTTATCTTTCGTTTAGATACAATGACTCAGAGTAATTTAAAGGTAACATTTTAACAGATTATATGGAATGAAATCTATATATATTTTACTTTGCAAAACAATGTAGTTCAAGTAGTTTTCGATATTTGATTGCGAATTTATATTGGGTAAAAAGTCAGCGGGTGTTCCCGCCCCGCTTCATCGGTTTGGCTTGTAA
>NW_018467307.1:0-574 GCF_002113885.1 Mizuhopecten yessoensis
AGTAGCAAACATGAACTGATACTTGCATAGATCTTTGTCGTGAATTTCTTTGCGACCAAGACGGATAAGATTCGTCTCCCTCTTGTACGTTTAATGCTATTGTTACCATTCAATTAACACGGTCGGCGATCGACAAATTTAGTTTTTGCACCTTTTGGTCAAATATCCAAACAAAATGAAAAGAAAAAGAACTTTTTAGAGGTATAAAAATAAATAGCTACCATATGTACTGACCATGTTTTGTTAAATACATTATCCGGTGTAAGCGACCCATTCCTACAGGACTGGTCCGTTAGTCTGGCGTTTATTCCCTTGGGCAAAACAGAAGAACGACTGGTATCCCAGAAAATTAGAAAAATAACAACCATGAATAATTATGCGATTATAGCTGATCGAAGAGAATAGTTCCAGCCTAAAGGGTTATTGAACCACAATACGGAAATAGTCATGATCCCAACCCTTTACTATATATTCATAGTTCAATTGCTAGGAATGAAAAGATAAATGTGTAATCAGACTAAATTATGTCTATTCGTTGTTATTGAAATCAAAAATACTGATGAGATAAAAAAAA
>NW_018467308.1:0-574 GCF_002113885.1 Mizuhopecten yessoensis
TCCCATAAGCTACTAATGACTCTGCGACACAAGCACTGATTACACATCAAAAGTTTCTCCAGCCCCTACAGCAGGTTCAGTTACTGATTGTACACGACTTGACCACTTGATACCCATTGTATGATCGTATGAGGCGACTAATGTGATGGGTTCCACATTAATCTCCTCATACTGATGATCATTGATTCTTGCATCTCATCTCATAGGTAAGACATCAATGAAAGGCTTTTGGTGATATTATTTATCAGCGTGTTTAATTCTGCGTGACACATAAGTAACTAAAACTGTTTTGTTGTCCCCATTACAGCACGTGTAACCTTTCTCTTTTCATTTCTCTCAATCACGGTGTCTTCGGCGGAGTATCTATGTACACTGTTAACTACATCATGTTGTATATGTATGACAGTGAAACAGGGATGGGGTTTGGGCAGAGGCGTTACAACACACACGTTCTTGGTTTCCATTCGTTTAATTTTCCCAGATTTTACACCTCTATCAATGTGACAAGGGTTCCATTAAAATCCTGATAATCCAGTATATAACTGCAGGCGAATCTTTTCTATATGGTCAACCC
>NW_018467309.1:0-574 GCF_002113885.1 Mizuhopecten yessoensis
TCTACAAAATATGGGAAAACTTATAAAACATAGTTTCTATATAAGATAACTCATATACTTTTATGAAATTCGCGCAATTGCTCCTTGAATAAATGTTACGTTGGTTTGTGCTGCCACTGATATTATAATCTTGATTTTATTTAACTTTATATCTATCATTCTGTTACAGATACTTGACATGTTCACTAAAATTAAAATAATAACTACCGAAAACAAAACATGTAACCTTTCTCATTATTCATAAAGTTTAAGAATGTAAAGTCAACAAAAACGCAAAATTACAATTCTTTGAATATAACAAAGTGGATGAAAATACCTCCATTTGTATTCACCCTAGTTAACCATGAAATATACAAATAGCTGCTGTTAATTATATATGTAAAAAGTTCGCTATCGATGTAACGAATAAAGTTGAGATTGGTATCACTAGTAAACTTTTTCACTCAGCTTCAACGTTTGTTTCATCTTCTGTTAAATAGCTTTGTATCACCTATCATATATCAAAAATACCAGGTGCTTTTTTATGGAATTTACCCTGTATTCCATTTTCCAGACAAGTTAAGTTCCTAACCCG
>NW_018467310.1:0-574 GCF_002113885.1 Mizuhopecten yessoensis
ATAACCTGTGTCTAGGGTAGAATGCATGTGTGTGTTCGGTGATGTATTACTTTACCATAACGTGTGTCTAGGGAAGAATGCATGTGTGTGTACGTGTGTATGTAGGCCTGTGTGTACTCGTCCACCACCCGTGCTACAGTGTGTGTGATGTCCACCAGGTGGAGCTCCTGTGATAACTGGTACACATGAAGTGTCCAGTCTTTTACAGTGTTTACCGCCGACGTGTTAGCTGGGAAAATACGGAAAACTGATAACTAAATATATAATGTATCAAAAAACTGTTCAATCAAATAAACAAAAAAAAACAGGTACATGTCTACCATAAAACAATTAAATTTTGTGTGCAGCAAAGAATATTCTTAACATGATTTCTGAGATTATGCAAGAAAAAAGAAGCTGACAGGAAAGTAACAATGAAAATACAGAGAAGTAAATATATAGAACGGATAGGAAGATGAGAAGATAGAGGAAAGGAGGAGTAGCAGAAATTGGAGGAGTTACTACAGAGGAGAAGCTCCAACAGAAAGGAAGCTACCAGAGTGAAGGCAGCCAGAGTGAAGGCAGTTACCAGAGT
>NW_018467311.1:0-574 GCF_002113885.1 Mizuhopecten yessoensis
GTCTCTTCTTATCCATCATGCTTTAACATATTATAACTGAGTTTCCCTTAGACCTGTTAAAAGTTCTAGCTCACATGTCTGAAGTTTATTTTCCTTTAAAACAGTGCTTCACCTCGAGAAGTAGCTTAGTTGCTGTTGACTTAATATGGTCAAAACCATTGGTAGGCCAAGGGGACTCAACTTTGAAATAGAGGTTATCATTACCCTTATAATCCTTCTCTTTCAGGTGGGCGAGGGATTTTACTCAAATTAGCACTGACGCGTCATTTGATCAAGGGGATTCAATGTTGCATATTGGAGGGTGTGGCTCACCTGGAGACATATATGGTAAGCATTACCCTTATAATCCTCCTTCTCTTTCATGTGGGCGAGGGATTATACTCAAATTAGAACTGAAGCGTCATTTGATCAAGGGGATTTAATGTTGCATATTGGAGGGTGTGGATCACCGGGAGACATATAGGGGTAGCGAATAATAGAGGAAAAAGATAAATGTTTAAAATCATACTCCTTCATGAAGAGACCGACGTGTCCAGGACGGCCTTTGAAACCCGTAGATACTCAAGATCCTCAT
>NW_018467312.1:0-574 GCF_002113885.1 Mizuhopecten yessoensis
ATAAATTTGTAAGCCAATGAAAAGGCTTGTTACGAGTTAACAGTCACGCTGATGTGTGCATGTTGTTTTGCAGAATACCGGGTTTCTCGGCTGTCTTACAGCATCAATCAAGCAACAACACCGCCTATTTAGGAATAATTCAGAGGAGTGAGAACATTACACGCTGCTCAAAGATGCTATCATTTTTCTATTTTTCCAATTCATCTAGCACTGCATTTCAAATACGGAAAGGTAATACAAAAATATTCCAATATATATTTCACCTTTATGAAAATGCTAGCGTTGATAAGTCATCTTTAGCCTATTTTCTATTGGTAAAAATCAATTTTGTCCTTGTTTACTTCTTTTTAGAGTTACGTTTTGGTCGTGTCCTTATGAATATAGAAACTTTATTTATCTTTCAACAATTGTAAAAAAGTCACTTTTTTATTTCTTACATTTATCACTCTTGGATGGAATCGCACAGGAGGCCTTTATCTACATGATTAAACTTAGCAAGGAAACCTTCGACACATTATAAAGTTTGCCCCTGTTATTGAAAGAGTTATCTCTTGTCTCAGCGTTCTTATTAAAA
>NW_018467313.1:0-574 GCF_002113885.1 Mizuhopecten yessoensis
CACAGGTGATTGCGTCGTTAAAATTTAGTAATAGATACGGTAGCAAATATACGTTAGTATTGCGCTCGGCTGAGTCTCAGTTGCTTAGTGCGTTCGTATGGTATACAAGGATTACCGGGTTTGAATTCTTGCCTGGCCCGTTAATGGTAACACACGAATGAAGATACAGGTATTTACTTATTTCATCTTTATCTGTTTTCATAGCTGTTCCGCAGAGTATGATATCTTTCTTTTAATTTTCGTTTGGTCAAAATTATATAAATGCCCGGCTAAAAGCTAACGCGCATTTCAGCTTTTGGCACACGGAACAGGGGGTCCAGATCATAAGAAGATGAGTAAGAACAATCATGATTCACAGCACTTTGTGTTGTATCTCTGATGAGTAGTACTCCCAATTTGCGATATACTAAAGACATTAATTGATAATAATTTCTGAAGTTAAAACAAACACACACACACACAAACGCACACTTTCGGCGGCGGGATTTTAAGGAAGGAACGTCTAATGTGCTACCGGATATATGTTATGTGTTAATGCTTTTCAGCAATATTATGCTGACTTATTTCGAAAGTT
>NW_018467314.1:0-574 GCF_002113885.1 Mizuhopecten yessoensis
CCTACAGGAAACCACAACTTATGTACTAAAATAAGAAATGTGCGGTATTTTTCAGATAAACCATTTGATTCTTTTTCAAGTATTTTTAAGGTGTATATAATCTGTAAAGCATGTCGAAAAACTGATCATACAGTGTTAGCATGTTTCGTTAGAATCTTTTTTTGTGTAGGCGACAGTGGTCTGTATCGCATAGCCACTATAAGCATGCAGTAATTGGTCAGCCCTGTCTGGGGGGAAGTCTATTGGTGTACAGGGAGAAATTGTAGCAATTTACAGAGAAATTCTGTAGATTTCCATTCTATTTCAAACTCCCTTCTTTTTTGTGGTTCTAGAACAAATTCTATCCAGTCATCTTTTTCATATAAGGATGAAATGAAGTATTCTACAATGTTGATTAATGGCTCAGTCCTGCCATCTTCACTCTTGAAGCCATCGGCAAAATACAGGCAATAATGATGGTATTGATCTGACTGTGTGCTGACTATTAATAATTTTACAAGGGCACCTGATACAGTCGGAATCGCTGATAATGCTCAAGTCTTTCTCGATAGGATGACATCATACAAGACCCACA
>NW_018467315.1:0-574 GCF_002113885.1 Mizuhopecten yessoensis
AATCTGTTTGTCCCAACATCCAGCCACCACTAATCTGTTTGTCCCATAATACAGCCACCACTAATCTGTTTGTTCCATAACACAGCCATCACTAATCTGTTTGTTCCATTATGCAGCTACCACTAATCTGTTTGTCCAATAATCAAGCCACCTCTAATCTGTTTGTCCAATAATTAAGCCACCTCTAATCTGTTTGTATATTCATTAAGCCACTACTAATCTGTTTGTCCAATAATTGAGCCACCACTAATCTGTTTGTCCAATCATTCACTCATCACTAATCTGTTTGTTCCATTATGCAGCCACCACTAATCTGTTTGTATAATCATTAAGCCACTACTAATTTGTTTGTCCCAACATCCAGCCGACCATAATCTGGTTGTCCCATAATATCTGGTCGCAACTAATCTGTTTGTCCGTCCATCCAGCCACCACTAATCCGTTCGTCACATTATATCTAGTCACCACTTATATGTTTGTCCCATCACCCAGTCACCACTAATCTGTTTGTCCGTCCATCCAGCCACCGCTAATCTGTTTGTCCCATTATATCTAGTCACCACTAATCTGTTTG
>NW_018467316.1:0-574 GCF_002113885.1 Mizuhopecten yessoensis
CTGTTTTTGGCAAAGAACGATTGCATAATGATAACTCGTACACAATAAGGTTGGTCGAGACATATTGTGCGTTTTTGCATATTTATAGCTGTTACCAAACTTTTTCAAGGAAACATGAAGTTGCTTAGCTCGTGATCGTTGACGATTTTGAAAAATTATGATACTAGTTTATACCTGACACGTCCTGTATTGCTATACAGCTACCAGTTTTGTTCTCGTCATTGACTAACTAAATAGCATAATTTATCATAATAAAAAATGATTAATGAGCTAAGCTTGGGGTTTGCATATCCTATCTCTTAATCAAATGAAATATAATTCAAAATGAAGTTAGGGATTTAAACCTTTTAAAGGCGCTACTATATGCTTTATACTGTGTTTCTTGCATCTGATCTTATCTAGTTTGTAGCCTGCGGAAAGAGTTTAGTCGCAAACAACAATGATCGTATTACATCAGTCCCTGTGTTTTAGGCAGGCAGTTCTTTATCTGATCCTTATTCCCCGTGTATTAGCACTCTACGGGATCATGGCTTACTCAATGTCCCTGTGACGACGGTCTATTGTCACTGTAGCT
>NW_018467317.1:0-574 GCF_002113885.1 Mizuhopecten yessoensis
ATAACAAATGTTAAAATTTAAAATATTTCAATATTAATTATATATGAATTAATATCTATGTTGAATATATCCCTTATGTAGTCGTTGTGCTGCAGATAGTTATGATATATGATAAGATGAAATGTGTTATTTTATTTTGTAACAATTTTGTACTTTAAACATATTATTAAAATTATAATATGAATAGTTATAAAATGAAACTTTTCTTTATTATTATTACATTTAATAAGATGCCTAAAACCTAGTAAGAATGGTTATGTGTGACTAAAAGTGTGGTGTTTAACAGTTGATAATTAAATTTTAAAATAAACTAATCTAAATGTCTAGATGTTAGAGGTACATCATAACTATCAGCATTTAATAACTTTAATTATCCAAGCTATCATTTCCATCCTGATGAACTAGAAGTGATCAAGGCCTATTCTTATTAGTGAGATAACGATAAGTTTTACCAATATCTAAGCATACCTTAAGAACCGGACGATGGACTTTATGGAGTACACGAACGCAGAATCACATCTCTTACATGTGGGATAGATTACAACAAAAATGTGTGACACTTGACTGTCGGACT
>NW_018467318.1:0-574 GCF_002113885.1 Mizuhopecten yessoensis
GAAAGTTAAAACCCATTTGTCTTTATTAGACAGGTAGTTAGAAAGCTAAAACCCATTTGTCTTTATTAGACAGGTAGTTAGAAAGGCAGTTCAGACTGTATTGAAAACTTTGTTCAAACACAAATAGAATACTAGAATACCTACACATTTTTTGGAACTGATTTTGTACTAAACTGGTCCATTTTCAGCTGTTTAGTTGCTCGGCTTGGTGAAACCATATCTGAGTCAGCATCTGAGCCTCCCTTTAACTTGCTACGGGTTAATGATTTTCTGAAATCAATCACAAATACCAATACAACATCAATTTCAAGAAGCAATTCAGTTTTTGCATAGGTAAATAACGTTTTCGTGTTTAAGATCATATTTGTAGCTGTGAAAAATGTTTTGCTATTCATGGATCTGAAATGTTTTCAGTAGCCAAACCTAAAGATAAAGAATGCACTTATCTACTCCCACACACCACCACCCTACTGCGCCTGGAACTGGAAATACATGAATTAAATGTTTATTTGTGTTTTACGTCCTATTTACAGCTATGGTCATATAAGGACGTGCCAGGTTTTGGTGGTGGAGG
>NW_018467319.1:0-574 GCF_002113885.1 Mizuhopecten yessoensis
TGAAATAGAATATTTCTTTACAAGTATTAGTTTAAAACTATGCATGTAGTCGTTGAGATAACCAGGCTTTCGACAACTTTGCCCATGCTTTTTTCTTGTAATTTTTTCCCTACCATACATGTGTGTGACTTTAACATACAAATGTACTGTTCATCTGATATGGAATTTGCTGATGTTTTTTGTGTATACATTCTTTTATGTTCTCACTGTCTTGTTTCTGGTTTTCGCTTGATGGTTTGCACATTTCTTTGTATCATCTCTGAGCTGTCACCATTTTGTATTTGTTTATCAACGCGATGTGTTTGACAATGGTTCGCTGGTTGTCTGTCAAAAGTTTTTACTCAGATTGAACTATCTATATGTATTCGTATCATATTTAGACATGTTTCTGTATCATACGAGTGTCATAAAAAACATTGTTAACACTGTAAAAGTAATCATTTATTAACTAGTCTGAATATTTGTGAGCTTTTATCACAAATGGAGATGGAGTTCAATTCTGGTCCGGCATCTGGTTAGCTTTCAATTTTCACTTAGATCTTAGGGCCTTCCATCCTCCTAGATTTGATGGGGG
>NW_018467320.1:0-574 GCF_002113885.1 Mizuhopecten yessoensis
GGGTGTCTACCTTGCATATTTGGATTATTTATATTCATTGTGGTGAGAACCTGATTATTAAGCGTCCAATTGTTTCTCTTCTAGCTTTAATTTACCCTCCAGTCATGTTTGCTGAGACAACGACGGCATCGAATTTTACCATTCCAAATCCCATGTGACTCAATTTTCTCCGTGTCCTCCAAAATGACGTTTATTTTCGCAGATTGTTTATTTCCGCGGTAGTCAAACATCCCTAAATTTGTCACATCACGTCGTTGACTCTAGCCCCCTTTCAAACCGCCATCTATTGGTATCTGTGGCATGCATTTCAAGGGGGATTTTATGTAAAATTGAATTATTGTGCATCAGTTATGAAAATCGACTGGATATTAATCCCCATGCTAATATGATATACCATGATTTACATGTATGTTTATATTTACACTTATGTAAGTCACGACAACTGATACGACAATTTAACGTTTCACTCCTGATGGTGACCTTCACTGATTTGTTGGTGTCTTTTCCCCTTTCCGTTGATATGTTATAACCGTATCCTGGTAATGGCCCCTAAAGACGATCCCGTTATAGTATA
>NW_018467321.1:0-574 GCF_002113885.1 Mizuhopecten yessoensis
CTGATATGGTAATCACAGGACGGGTTCGATAAATTTACATGACCTACTTGTCATATGCCTGCCTAAATACTGATAGTTAGATAACAGCACACGAACTGGGTTTTGTAATAGTTGAATTTAAAATCAAAAACATATAATTACTTCGTGTGTTTGTGATGTTGTTGGCACTGTGCGTATAGCAAGTTACCGTTGCCGTGGTGTCTACAAAAACACGGGAGAGTTCCAAAACTGCGAGCCGTTGGTGCCATATTATAGCGTTCCAGAGTTAAACGGGACATCTTCTGGTATTAAATATAACTGTTGACTATCTGGTAATGGCATGAGAACGATATGATTTTATTATTACAGTTTACGAGTGCGAGTGAAACATTGTACGTTGTGTTAAAAATAGCCGCATAGAGCAACTTTGAAATAAGAATTATTCGCTAATAAATTATGATTAAATGTTAAAGAGCGACATACAAACCAATGTAATGTTTATTTTGAAGATATGCAGACGATTTCGTTCGTATAAGTCCTAGTTTGGTCTTATCATGTCACGGTGGCCTTCGAAGCGTGGCGCGAAGCGTAACCG
>NW_018467322.1:0-574 GCF_002113885.1 Mizuhopecten yessoensis
CCACCTAACTTTCTTGCATCAAAAACAACATTTCTAGTTGATCTAGGGAATAAAGATAAGTACCGTTGGAAAGATGCCTTTATCTGATGGATATTTTTTCTTTTAAAAACCTCCTACATGTATATGCACGTAAAATGTATTCTCCTTCTGCGGACATGAACTCTTGTTTCCTCCAAAAACACACACATTTCAGAATTTCAAAGTTATTCGCAGTCAGCCTGACAGTTTTTTGATACTTGTATTGTGTTAGAGCTGTCAGACACGACTACATTTGTATATGTCTATATATAGCTACTGATAACAAATTTTCAAACATAGAAACAAAACAAAACAAAAGCCACTGGTTGTTGTACCCACTTGTCCCCCTTACCAAGGCCCTGCCCTCGACTCGCTCCTAAATGAATCCCCTCTGAATAAGGGCCAGCTTTGCCCATGGTTGTCAATTGTAACAGAGCACTGTGGTTTATAAGATAAAACTATGAGTTTGACATCATCCAATCAAGTCACATGTTTTATTTCTTTGGCCATCATTAACGTAGAATATTGAAATAAAGAAACATTGATTTGCGGACAT
>NW_018467323.1:0-574 GCF_002113885.1 Mizuhopecten yessoensis
ATTAATTTTAGTATTCATTGCAATTTCGCACCACTCAAATTCTGCGTTCAAAAGTTACATTTCAGATAAAATAAACAATATTGTCGACAATAATTTCTGCAAATGTCATTATTGATATTGTTCCTGACATGGGTACACGTAGCAAATTCCATACTTAATCATTTTTAGGAAAGTTATGAGCCCATATACCTTAAGTGATCCATTTAGCATAAAGAAACGTTAATTAGTACACCAACATTTCTTTCATAATTACAGTAAAAAACTGTTCCGGAAGAACTGGCATAGCATCATAACATAATTACTTACCTTATATATATATGCACGTGATGTAGGATGACTTTAGAAATAATGTTTGAATCACAGGTAGAGCCTCAGAATATGTCAATGTCGCTTGGTCTACATGCTCGTTTATTTCTCATCCAGCACAGAGCTTATCCACGGCAGTAGGCGGGACAACATGGCGGCATAACAGACGGAGTTTAGGGCGGAGTAATACCTAATAAAGGCACCTATTCAAGAATCAGACCCGGAAGCACGTGTTACATAATACATGACTAGACAAAACGGTTATTTC
>NW_018467324.1:0-574 GCF_002113885.1 Mizuhopecten yessoensis
AATATAAACGCTCTTGTAAACATAATTAAAGACAACTATCTGATTTAAAGTAAATTGCTAATGGTAAGGGTGGAAAAGCTAAACATAAGTTTCAAAAAGACTGGACAAAATGGGACAATCTAATAAAGTTGTAATGTAAAACATTTATTTTTTTATTTTTTTATCACTATTATTTGTATTATCATTATTACGAAGACGTACTCTGTAATATACTATTTAATTTCTGTTTCCTTTTCGTGGGTATGATATATGGAATCTGCGATAGCCATTCACAGAGCCGATATATTATCTATATATAATATAGCCTACAGGAGTGCATATCTTGTTCCACCATCTCACCCCAACTTATCCTACCGTTCATCTCCCTTCTCTTTATGATCTCTGTTCTCCCTTTCTTTTTACTGTGTGTGTTGTTGAAGAAAATGCTGATGATATAGATGACGAGGTGCAGTGATGAAGGTGCTGATAATATTATAATAATTATCATGTATTTATGGTGAGATTATGAGACTATGCTGAGTTAATTATATTGATGGTGATGATGATGATGATGATGATGATGATGATGATGATG
>NW_018467325.1:0-575 GCF_002113885.1 Mizuhopecten yessoensis
CAAGGAGGTAAGTGAGTGCTCGAGAAGGTGTCGTGATCATGATAAATGAAGTAGTCAGAGGCACACTGGGCAATAGGGGAGGGGGTAGGGCAGAAGAGGAAACGGATATAAAAAAATGACTTTGAAGAGTTGAAATACGTTCATCAGAACCAAATTTGAAGAAAGGGGGAAAAGACCAGGTAATTGTTAATATTTTGTGACCGGTACTGGAACTGAAAATACAAATAGTAACGTGCACGCACACACACACACACACCCACACACACGTTCATACATGCTCGCGTTAGCGATCATAACTTAACTTACACAATGCTAAGGCTCAAATCAAAATAACGTGAACATTATCACTAGGCCTCATTATCTAGTGGAGTAATTCCATTGGTATCTGCCACAACCAAAAAGTGTAAAAAATATGTACAAAATAGACTCATATAGTGGTGAGAATGATAGTTACTCACTTTGAGAGAAAACATGGGTACTACTACATACAAGATTCTATCAACCGGATTCCGGAGGATCCGGTATACAACTAGGTATAGGTTTGCAGTGTAGCAATATATAGCAAATGTATAGCA
>NW_018467326.1:0-575 GCF_002113885.1 Mizuhopecten yessoensis
TGGACACCAAAGTCAGAACTACTGACGGTCACAGTCCTTCCTGTCATACTGGACACCGAAGTCAGAACTACTGACGGTCACAGTCCTTCCTGTCCCACTGGACACCGAAGTCAGAACTACTGATGGTCACAGTCCTTCCTGTCCCACTGGACACCGAAGTCTGAACTACTGACGGTCACAGTCCTTCCTGACCCACAGGACACCGAAGTCAGAAATACTGAGGGTCACAGTCCTTCCTGTCCCACAGGACACCGAAGTCAGAAATACTGATGGTCACAGTCCTTTCTGTCCCACTTGACACCGAAGTCAGAACTACTGACAGTCACAGTCCATCCTGTCCCACTGGACACCGAAGTCAGAACTACTGACGGTCACAGTCCTTCCTGTCCCACTGGACACCAAAGTCAGAACTACTGACAGTCACAGTCCTTCCTGTCCCACTGGAAACCGAAGTCAGAACTACTGACGGTCACAGTCCTTCCTGTCCCACTGGACATCAAAGTCAGAACTACTGACAGTCACAGTCCATTCTGTCCCACTGGACACCGAAGTCAGAACTACTGACAGTCACAGTC
>NW_018467327.1:0-575 GCF_002113885.1 Mizuhopecten yessoensis
TAAGGAAGGTATCAGATTAGTGTAACTGGTGTAATATGTAACTACCTTTGGTAAGTGTAAGGAAGGAATCAGACTAGTGTAACAGTTGTAATATGTAACTACTATTTGTTAGTGTAAGGAAGGAATCAGACTAGTGTAACAGGTGTAATAGGTAACAACCATTGGTTAGTGTAAGGAAGTTATCAGATTAGTGTAACAGGTATAATATATAAATACTATTTGTTAGTGTAAGGAAGGTATCAGACAAGTGTAACAAGTGTAATATGTAACTACCATTGGTACGTGTAAGGAAGGTATCAGACTAGTGTAACAGGTGTAATATGTAACAACCATTGGTAAGTGTATCCAAGGTATCAGATTAGTGTAACTGGTGTAATATGTAACTACTATTTGTTAGTGTAAGGAAGTAATCAGACTAGTGTAACAGTTGTAATATGTAACTACTATTTGTTAGTGTAAGGAATGAATCTAGCTATTGTAACAGTTGTAATATGCAACTATCATTGGTTAGTGTAAGGAATGNTCAGTTCTAATATGCAACTATCATTGGTTAGTGTAAGGAATGAATCTGGCTA
>NW_018467328.1:0-575 GCF_002113885.1 Mizuhopecten yessoensis
ACAAGAGGAAAGACAACATCAGTAACTGAGGATACACCGAAACAAGAGGAAAGACAACATCAGATACTGTGGAGACACCAAAACAAAAGGAAAGACAACATCAGACACTGAGGATACACCGAAACAAGAGGAAAGACAACATCAGTAACTGATGAAACACCGAAACCAGAGGAAAGACAACATCAGTAACTGATGAAACACCGAAACAAGAGGAAAGACAACATCAGTAACCGAGGATACACCGAAACAAAAGGAAAGACAACATCAGACACTGAGGATACACCGAAACAAGAAGAAAGACAACATCAGTAACTGAGGATACACCAAAACAAGTGGAAAGACAACATCAGATACTGTGGAGACACCAAAACAAAAGGAAAGACAACATCAGACACTGAGGATACACCGAAACAAGAGGAAAGACAACATCAGTAACTGAGGATACANAAGGAAAGACAACATCAGTAACTGAGGAGACACCGAAACAAGTGGAAAGACAACATCAGACACTGTAGAGACACCAAAACAAGAGGAAAGACAACATCAGACACTGAGGAGACACCGAAACAAGAGGA
>NW_018467329.1:0-575 GCF_002113885.1 Mizuhopecten yessoensis
AAGGTCAGATGATACATATAATTCCTTACTACAGATATCACACTTATATAGCTTCTCTCCTGTATGTACTCGTCTGTGTGTCTGAAGGTTAGATGATACAGAGAATTCCTTACCACACACATCACACCTGTAAGCTTTCTGCCCTGTATGTTTCTTTTGATGACTGCAAAGATGATCTTTTCAGGGAAACCCCATAGTAGATATCACACATTTGTATGGCTTCTCTCCTGTATGTCCTCGTCTGTGTGTCTGTAAGTTAGATGATACAGAGAATTCCTTACCACAGATATCACACTGGTAAGGTTTCTCTCCTGTATGTATCCTGATATGTTTTCGTAGATGAGAAGATTTACTAAATGCCTTATTACAGATATCACACTTGTATGGCTTCTCTCCTGTATGTACTCGTCTATGTCTCTGTAAGCTAGATGATACAGAGAATTCCTTACCACACACATCACACATGTAAGCTTTCTGTCCTGTATGTTTCTTTTGATGACTGCGAAGATGATCTTTTCAGGGAAACCCCATAGTAGATATCACACATTTGTATGGCTTCTCTCCTGTATGTACTC
>NW_018467330.1:0-575 GCF_002113885.1 Mizuhopecten yessoensis
AGTCTCTCATACCCTGTTCTTTGCAGGTGAATACAATTAGAAACCATGCTTATTTATCACATTAAGTTACACAATGTTCCAGTCACAAACAATTGTCCCACGAAATGTCAACGAAATGATACAGACAACACAATACTGTAAAAGGAAAGAGAGTAGTGTGTTTTCACCAGGAATCGAACCAGCGACCCCCAGCGTCCCAGTCCACCACACAACCAATTTATACCTACAGGGAAATCCCAAAGCAAGAAGTGACTGTAATTATATGTACAATGTAAACCTGCCACAATACTTACATTCATTTAAATTGTGCCGAAGTAAAACAANCATCCCAAAAGAATTTCACCAGGAAGCCTAACCTCTGAAACACTTCAAAACTGTTTCTGAGGTCCTTATCGGCACCTCTCCTGTCTTTTTCTCCTGTATCAAACCTGCTATGGCCAATTAAGACAGCCATACCCGGACGATGTTGATTTATTGAATAAAAACATTCCTTTTCTTCTTCTTCGTCCTCGTCAACAAGCTTGTGATCCCCTCCCTGATGTGATAGCTGAGCTGTTACTGTAGCTAGACTCTCT
>NW_018467331.1:0-575 GCF_002113885.1 Mizuhopecten yessoensis
TTCTTAATCTACTTCCTGTATTACTGAAGCTATGTCTTTTACTTCTGAAGCTACTTCCCATAGTGATTAAGCTATGTCTTTTACTTCTGAATCTACTTCCTGTATTGATTAAGCTGGGTCTTGTACGGTTGATTTCTACTTCTTGTATTGCTTAAGCTACACATTGTACACTAAAGTCTTCTCATACTTCTTAATCTACTTCCTGTATTACTGAAGCTATGTCTTTTACTTCTGAAGCTACTTCCCATAGTGATTAAGCTATGTCTTTTACTTCTGAATCTACCTCCTGTATTNCAATCTACTTCCTGTATTACTGAAGCTATGTCTTTTACTTCTGAATCTTCTTCCTGTATTGCTGAAGCTATGTCTTTTACTTCCTAATCTACTTCCCATATTGATTAAGCTGGGTCTTGTACGGTTGATTTCTACTTCTTGTATTGCTTAAGCTACACATTGTACACTAAAGTCTTCTCATACTTCTTAATCTACTTCCTGTATTACTGAAGCTATGTCTTTTACTTCCTAATCTTCTTCCTGTATTGCTGAAGCTCTGACTTTTACTTCCTAATCTACTT
>NW_018467332.1:0-575 GCF_002113885.1 Mizuhopecten yessoensis
TTAAGATTACTCCCTGTTAATCGAATATTTAACGTACCAATACTGATTGTCACTGAAACAACTTAAGATTCCTCCCTGTTACTCGAATGTTCAACGTACCAATAGTTGCTGTTACTAAAATGACTTAAGATTACTCCACGATACTCGAATGTTCAACATAACAATACTTGCTGTTACTGAAACAACTTAAGGTGACACCCTGCTATTCGAATGTTAAACGTACCAATACTGGCTGTCACTGAAACGACTTAAGATTACTCCCTTTTACTCAAATATTCAACGTACCAATACTGGCTGTCAATGAAACGACGTAAGATTACTCCCTGTTACTCAAATATTCAACCTACCAATACTGGCTGTCAATGAAACGACGTAAGATTACTCCCTGATACTCGAATGTTCAACGTACCAATACGGTCTGCTACTGAAACAACTTAAGATTACTCCCCGTTACTTGAATGTTCAACGTACCAATACTTGATGTTAGTGAAACAACTTAAGATAACACCCTGCTATTCGAATGTTCAACGTACCAATACTGGATGTTACTGAAACAAATTAAGATTACTCACTGT
>NW_018467333.1:0-575 GCF_002113885.1 Mizuhopecten yessoensis
CATTGATTAGGTTGCCTTACAAGCGTCAGCTGTAGGGAATTTCCCAGTTCCGCGGTAGAGCATCGTGCTGGAGAGCCAAGGGTCGCGGGTTCGAGCCCCAGCGACGGCACTTTCTTTATCACTATGTCTCGTCCAATTACATCTATATTAGCTATAAAGTAAAGTGTTCATTTGGGACCTAATTAAACAATCATAAAGTCCGCGGATCAACTTTCGGTAAAAATATCGTTACTTAGGGTTGCATTTTACCGAATGTTGATCCACGGTCATTATGCTAGTTTAGGTCCAACATTCTCAGGTTCCTGCGAATACACCTATCATGTACAGTATAATATGAATTGACAGACGATGATAGTGTCTATTGTACTATATACTACAGTATATTTTTGTACCTCCTAAATCCTTCCAAGAACTCATTGCAGCATCAGCTACCTAGCATCATGCTAGCCTTAATTTATGACATGCAATGAAGCTCAGTTCACTTAAATAATAGATAACACGTCACGCAGACAATGGTATTGGCGTAATTGGCTAACCTTTATCAGAATGCCGTAATTTAATTTTTTATCTTTGAT
>NW_018467334.1:0-575 GCF_002113885.1 Mizuhopecten yessoensis
CTGGGATAGGTTAAACTGAATACTCACATGTATAGGTGTAAACCTTGGATAGGAAAACCTTAATACTCATATGTATAGGTGTAAACCTGGGATAGGTAAACCTTAATATTCACATGTACAGGTGTAAACCTGGGATAGGTAAACCTTAATACTCATATGTATAGGTGTAAACCTAAGATAGGTAAACCTTAATACTCACATGTACAGGTGTAAACCTGGGAAAGGTAAACCTTAATACTCACATGTACAGGTGTAAACCTGGGATAGGTAAACCTTAATACTCACATGTANCTGGGAAAGGTAAACCTTAATATTCACATGTACAGGTGTTAACCTAAATACTCGCATGTACAGTGTAAACCTGGGATAGGTAAACCTGAATACTCACATGTATATGTGTAAACCTGGGATAGGTTAAACTGAATACTCACATGTACAGGTGTAAACCTGGGATAGGTAAACCTTAATACGCACATGTATAGATGTAAACCTGGGATAGGTTAAACTGAATACTCACATTTATAGGTGTCAACCTGGGATAGGTAAACCTTAATACTCACATGTATAGGTGTAAA
>NW_018467335.1:0-575 GCF_002113885.1 Mizuhopecten yessoensis
TTGTTCATGGGGCCCACACTAATCGCTTCATTTGGTAATTGTTCATGGGGCCTTTACTAATCGCTTCATTTGGTTATTGTTCATGGGGTCGACACTAATCGCTTCATTTGGTTATTGATCATGGGGCATACATTAATCGCTTCATTTGGTTATTGTTCATGGGGCCCACACTAATCACTTCATTTGGTTATTGTTCATGGAGCCGACACTAATCGCTTTAGTTGGTTATTGTTCATGGGGCCGACACTAATCGCTTCATTTGGCTATTGTTCATGGGAACTACACTAATCGCTTCATTTGGTTATTGTTCATTGGGCCGACACTAATCGCTTCATTTGGTTATTGTTCATGGGAACTACACTAATCGCTTCATTTGGTTATTGTTCATGGGGCCAAACCTATCGCTTCATTTGGTTATTGTTCATGAGGCCCACACTAATCGCTTCATTTGGTTATTGTTCATTGGGCCGACACTAATCGCTTCATTTGGTTATTGTTCATGGGGCTCAAACTAATCGCTTCATTTGGTCATTGTAAATGGAGTCGACACTAATCGCTTCATTTGGTTATTGTTC
>NW_018467336.1:0-575 GCF_002113885.1 Mizuhopecten yessoensis
TATCACCTCCGAAATATTAAGTTTTACGTTCATTATATGTAAATTATTTCATTAAAAAATCTAAATAACTATCACGGGATAAAAAGCCAGTCATATTTGACAATGATGTATCATCCGATCAGATACTTACCTGAGGCTGATGCTGCTTGACATGAACAGATATGTTTGCGACATCATCACGCGTATGCATTCGTTTTCTATTGTTTTAGTCATGGTTGTTACACTTTGTACTGATCTGTCAAATCAGTGTCACATTCTCGGTCTCTCATCACCTAGGTAAACAACGTGGTTATCGATACCGGAAACTTGTCTGTTAGGTCACACGCAAGCGCAGTACAGGTAAATTGGCTCCAGCTAGAGGGTTACAAGTCGTCACGGTTCGTTGCACAAATACAAGAGGTGGACAATACATACGCTAGACGAGAGTGGTGTTGCCAATCCCTGTTATCTAAGTCCGTGATAATAGTAATACAAAAAAAACCACCTCTTAAATGCTTATTTTTTTTAAGCATTTAAGAGGTATTTTGTGCATTACTATTATTATTCATTATTTAGAGAACTTCAGGCTCCTATGG
>NW_018467337.1:0-575 GCF_002113885.1 Mizuhopecten yessoensis
TATTAGATATCTAACACACAAACTGACACATGCAGTCACAGCTTTGTTAGATATCGAACACACAAACTGACACATGTAGTCACACCTTTGTTAGATATCTAACACACAAACTGACACATGTAGTCACACATTTGTTAGATATCTAACACACAAACCTACAGATGTAGTCACATCTTTGTTAGATATCTAACACACAAGCATACACATGTTGTCCCAACTTTGTTAGATATCTGAAATAATAACTGACACATTAAGTCACACCTTTATTAGATATCTAACACACAAACTGACACATGCAGTCACAGCTTTTTTAGATACCTAACACACAAACCCACACATGTAGTCACACCTTTGTATGATATCTAACACACAAACCGACACATGTCGTCACACCTTTGTTAGATATCTAACACACAAACTGACACAAGTAATCACACCTTTGTTAGAAATCTAACACCCAAACTGACACATGTAGTCACAACTTTGTTAGATATCTAACACACAAACTTACACTTGTCATCACACTTTTATTAGATATCTAATACACAAACCTACACTTGTAGTCACACCTTTGT
>NW_018467338.1:0-575 GCF_002113885.1 Mizuhopecten yessoensis
ATGAAAAAAATAATACATGAATGCATAACTTCAGGCGGTAATTATCACATCTGGAAAGTTTCGTTGAAATCTATCCATAACTTTAGAAGGATTTTCTCAACAAAGGGCCATAACTACGTAAACAGACCGACAGACCGACAGACAGACGGACAGATGGACAGATAGACAGACAAGCTGATTCCAGTATACCACCCCTAACTTTGTTGCGGGGGAGAGACAGACAAGCTGATTCCAGTATACCACCCCTAACTTCACTGGCGGGGGGGGGGNCTATCCATGTGTATGGTATGACGACCTATTCATGTGTATCACATGGTCTACGTGTGTGTTATCACATGACCTATTCACAAGTATCACATGACCACCTATCCATGTGTATGGTATGACGACCTATTCATGTGTATCACATGGTCTACGTGTGTGTTATCACATAGCCTACCCATGTGTATAGTAGTGCATAAGGACATTTCAGGTTAGTTACTTAATAAATGTTCATGTCTGATCTACATGACAGATATGTAGTTTTTTTTTTACATAGAAATGTTTAACAACATATATTCTGGTGATTAAAATAT
>NW_018467339.1:0-575 GCF_002113885.1 Mizuhopecten yessoensis
TATCCATCGTTTTCAGAATCTTTTGTCCTAACTCTTTCGCCCTGTTTACGTTTACTGTCGTTTCCGCCGTAACTCCTGTTTCAATGTTTCTTAAACTGTTGTCCCCGATAAATGGATTCCTCTCGGACAGAAACTTTGACAGGATCTTGGCATTTTTTGGAATCACGTTGTCGTCTTGCCTCGCCGTCTTCTTTGTGTTGTCCACTTGTGTTGAAGTTGACTCCTGTGAGATCCTGCATTGCGTCATTCATTTGCGCACAATCTGGCATGGACAAGATCCATTGGGCGCGCTGCATTTCTGCCATTCCCCTTCCTCTCGTAAGTCCACCGGTTGACTTTATGCTCCTCATCAACACTTGTTTTATAGCAAGATCAGATGATATACCGGACCAGTACTTGTCGCTCCGTCGTATTACGCCGTAACCAGACCGAAGAAAACCATACACTTCTGGGTTTTCTGATTCTAACTGATCCATTTCCTTGAGATAAATCCGGGCCGACTTTACGTACAAATTATACCCTGAAGCGGGCAAATATGGAAGCATAGCTCTAACAGTTTGCAGATGAAGCAACCA
>NW_018467340.1:0-575 GCF_002113885.1 Mizuhopecten yessoensis
TGGTTTATTTCCATTAACCTGGTGTCCTGGTATATATATATGCATCAAGCTGGTGTTCTGGCTTATTTACATTAAGCTGGTGTCCTGGTATATTAACATTAAGCTGGGGTCGTGGTATATTTATACTAAGCTGGTGTCCTGGTATATTTACATTAATCTGGTGTCCTGGTATATATATGTATAACGCCGGTGTTCTGATTTATTTGCATTAACCTGGTGTCCTGGTATATATGCATTACGCTGGTGTTCTGGTTTATTTACATTAAGCTGGTGTCCTGGTATATGTACATTAAGCTGGTGTCCTGGTATATATACATTAAGCTGGGGTCCTGGTATATTTGCATTAAGCTGGTGACCTGGTATATATACATTAATCTGGTGCCCTGGTATCTTCAATTTAGCTGCAGTCCTCGAATATTTACATTAAGCTGGTGTCCTGGTATATTTACATTAAGCTGNATATATGTATAACGCTGGTGTTCTGATTTATTTGCATTAACCTGGTGTCCTGGTATATATATGCATTACGTTGGTGTTCTGGTTTATTTACATTAACCTGGTGTCCTGGTATATTT
>NW_018467341.1:0-575 GCF_002113885.1 Mizuhopecten yessoensis
TATATCAACATAACAGAGGTAAGATATAGTGTTATTAGTTAACGAAGAAAGGATCCACACATCCTGACCCAGTATATCAACATAACAGAGGTAAGATGTAGTGTTATTACTTAACGAGGAAAGGATCCACACATCCTGATCCAGTATATCAACATGACAGAGGTAAGATGTAGTGTAATTAGCTAACGAGGAAAGGATCCACACATACTGACCCAGTATATAAACATAACAGAGGTAAGATGTAGTGTTATTAGTTAACGAGGAAAGGATCCACACATCCTGATCCAGTATATCAACATAACAGAGGTAAGATGTAGTGTAATTAGTTAACGAGGAAAGGATCCACACATCCTGATCCAGTATATCAACATGACAGAGGTAAGATGTAGTGTAATTAGTTAACGAGGAAAGGATCCACACATCCTGACCCAGTATATCAACACAACAGAGGTAAGATGTAGTGTTATAGTTAAGAGGAAAGGATCCACACATCCTGACCAAGTATCAACACTACAGAAGTAAGATTTACATGTTATTAGTTAACGAGGAAAGGATTCATACATCCTGACCCAGTA
>NW_018467342.1:0-575 GCF_002113885.1 Mizuhopecten yessoensis
AACTTCAACGTTGGTGTCTTCTGTGTTTGAATGTCAATAAAACGTTTAGCATATTTTCGGTAATACCGTTTAATGACAAATCGACGACACTGTGTCGTCTTTATGTTAGGTCGAAAATTCAAATAAACAACAAAATACCGACAGTTACACATTTGATATTATTCAATACAGTATTGATGTGTAATGCCACGGACTTAGATATAATTAAACATCTTTGTTCAATAATGAAAAGCATCTCGATCCACTCCTTGAGCCGGCTTAGGTGTGAAATTTGCGACAGGTACAAAATACTAAACACACCTGTGTCCAGTGCTTGATTGATAGGTTTTGCATCCGCTTCACTACCGAGTAGTTCGGTCAATCACTGATAAGATGTACAGGTGTGAAAACCACGTGATTATGTGGATATCCAATGCAATAACCTGAATTGAATCAATAATGTTAAATAAGATACAATGTATCATAAACAAAATTTTAGCAGATACGTACGAATATACTGGTTTTATTCGTCTTTGATTAGAATTATGATTACGGAATAATTTCAGTATATAGGTTGTTTCTATAATTTTGTAGAG
>NW_018467343.1:0-575 GCF_002113885.1 Mizuhopecten yessoensis
AAGTTATATACTGTGGTACCTCTACGGTCCAAAAATACGGAAATAAATCAGTGAAAATGTTTATAAAATAACTTCAACGTTGGTGTCTGCCTGTGTTTGCGATGCTAAACTAGATCACGGACTTTTATAATCTAATTCCAGAATTTTATTTATCTCGAAAATATCATTGAATTATGCAATATTTTATGTTCTCCCTTTACATGTAGCATACACAAGTTTTAATTTAACATCTTGGTTAAATTATGAAAATCAACTCGATCCACTCCCTTTACATACTTGGGTATGAAATTTGTGTACAGGTAAATAACACTAAATACATGTGCCGACAGCAGGAGGCCCAAGATACACCTATATACCTGTGTACAGGTATGACATCAAAGGGATGTCAGCAGATGGGAATGTCTTCCAATTTTCAATTTAACAGCAATGTTCTCAGGTGAGATAACGTGGAAAAAATGGGTCAAATTAACGTAGAGACGTATATACATATTACGTCTCTGGTATAAGGATCAATTTCAAGAAAAATATGTATAAATGAAATGCGTACATTTTCTTGTAAGTGTGTCACAGAGTCA
>NW_018467344.1:0-575 GCF_002113885.1 Mizuhopecten yessoensis
ATATAGAGTAAATAAAGTAGAGGTATAATAATTCACTCGTACACACGATTGGTTAGTTCACTCGTTTACACGATTGATTAGTTCACTCGTACACACGATTGGTTAGTTCACTCATTTACACGATTGGTTAGTTCACTCGCACACACGATTGGTTATTTCACTCGTTAAAATGATTGGTTAGTTCAATCGTACACACAATTGATTAGTTCACTCGTTCACTCGTACACACGATTGGTTAGTTCGCTCGTTTTCACGATTGATTAGTTTACTCATACACACAATTGGTTAGTTCACTCGTTCACACGATTGGTTAGTTCCCTCGTTAACATGATTGGTTAGTTCACTCGTTAAAATGATTGGTTAGTTCAATCGTACACACGATTGGTTAGTTCGCTCGTTTACACGATTGATTAGTTCACTCCTACACACGATTGGTTAGTTCACTCGTACACACAATTGGTTAGTTCACTCGTTTACACGATTGGTTAGTTCACTCGCACACACGATTGGTTAGTTCACTCGTTAAAATGATTGGTTAGTTCAATCGTACACACAATTGATTAGTTCACTCGTTC
>NW_018467345.1:0-575 GCF_002113885.1 Mizuhopecten yessoensis
CCAGAACAGATCCACCAGTAACCATGTACATGCGCTATATGGTGGATTAACTCCAGTACAGATCCACCTGTAACCATGTACATGCGCTATGTGGTAGGTTATCTCCAGTACAGAACCAACAGTAACCATGTACATGCGCTATGTGGTAGGGTATCTCCAGTACAGATCCACCAGTAACCATGTACATGCGCTATATGGTAGGTTATCTCCAGTACATATCAACCAGTAACCATAAGCATGAGCTATGTGGTAGTTTATCTCCAGTACAGATCCAACAGTAACCATGTACATGCGCTATATGGTAGGTTATCTCAAGTACAGATCCACCAGTAACCATGTACATGCAGTAACCATAAGCATGAGCTATGTGGTAGTTTATCTCCAGTACAGATCCAACAGTAACCATGTACATTCGCTATGTGGTAGGTTATCTCCAGTACAGATCCAACAGTAACCATGTACATGCGCTATAAGGTAGGTTATCTCCAGTACAAATCCACCAGTAACCATGTGCATGCGCTATATGGTATGTTATCTCAAGTACAGATCCACCAGTAACCATATACATGCGCTAT
>NW_018467346.1:0-575 GCF_002113885.1 Mizuhopecten yessoensis
TAAAACATTGTGATAGTCTCTATACACATTGTGATAATCTCTTTAAAACATTGTCATAGTCTTTATAAAATATGTGAAAGTCTCTATACACATTGTGATAGTCTCTATAAAACATTGTCATAGTCTCTATATAACATTGTGATAGTCTTTATAAAACATTGTCATAGTCTGTATATAACATTGACATAGTCTATATACACATTGTGATAATCTCTATACACATTGTGATAATCTCTATACACAATGTGATAGTCCCTACATAACATTGTGATAGTCTCTATATAACATTGTGATAGTCTCTATAAAACATTGTCATAGTCTCTATATAACATTGTGGTAGTCTCTATAAAACATTGTGATAGTCTCTATACACATTGTGATGGTCTCTATATAACATTGTGATAGTCTCTATAAAACATTGTGATAGTCTCTATAAACATTGTAATAGTCTCTATAAAACGTTGTCACAGTCTCTATAAAACATTTTGATAGTCTCTATACACATTGTGATAGTCTCTATAAAACATTACAGTCTCTATAAACATGTGATAGTCTCTATAAACAATGTGATAATC
>NW_018467347.1:0-575 GCF_002113885.1 Mizuhopecten yessoensis
TGTCAACATGTTCCAGGTCTGTCGTAACAGGTGTCACCATGTTCCTGGTTTGTAGAAACTGGTGTCAATATTTTCCTGGTCAGTAGTAACTAGTGTCAACATGTTCCAAGTCTGTTGTAACTGGTGTCAACATGTCCCTGGTATGATGTAACTAGTGTCAACATGTCCCTGGTCTGTTGTAACTGGTGTCAACATGTCCCTGGTCTGTTGTAACTGGTGTCAACATGTGCCAGGTCTGTTTTAACTGGTGTCAACATGTCCCATGTCTGTAGTAACTGGTGTCATCGGGTCCCTGGTCTGATGNGTGTCCCTGGTCTGATGTAACTGCATTTAACATGTTCCTAGTATGTGTTACTAGTGTCAACATGTCCCTAGTCTGATGTAAGTGGTGTCAACATGTCCAAGGTCGGATGTAATTGGTGTTAACATGTTCCTGGTATGATGATACTAGTTTCAACATGTCCCTGGTCTGGTCTGATATAACTAGTGTCAACATGTTCCTGGTCTGAATCAACTAGTTCCAACATGTCCCTGGTCTGATGTTACTAGTGTCGACATGTCCCTAGTCTGATGTA
>NW_018467348.1:0-575 GCF_002113885.1 Mizuhopecten yessoensis
AGGTGGTCTCTTAATACAAGTGATCTCTTAGTACAGGTGGTCTCTTAATACATGTGATCTCTTAGTACAGGTGGTCTCTAAATACAGGTGGTCTCTAAATACAGGTGGTCTCTTAATACAAGTGATCTCTTAGTACAGGTGGTCTCTAAATACAGGTGGTCTCTTAATACAGGTGGTCTCTTAATACAGGTGGTCTCNATTAATACAAGTGATCTCTTAATACAGGTGGTCTCTAAATACAGGTAGTCTCTTCTGATGATACAGGTGGTCTCTTGCTAAAGGTTCGATTATAAAATCACTGAACACAGGCAGTCCTTTAACAGAGGTGGTCACATAAGCAAGTTTGACTGTACCACTAAATTGTGAGCACAATTTAGAACATTTTCATCGACATATAGTTTTCCGTCATTTATATATTTTTTTTAATTTAATATTTTTTGGCAGTGCATTCAGATATAGGAACCTCAATTGAACTCGGTTACAAGTTACTCGTACAGTGTATCAGGTATATTAGAGAGCAAAATTTATCCCTCAGTTTTATTTTCCTACAGTTAATATGAAGACCAAACAGGTGA
>NW_018467349.1:0-575 GCF_002113885.1 Mizuhopecten yessoensis
ACCACTTTTGCGATTAATATGAAAGATGTGTTTAAACAGTTGGTACCATATTAACAAATGCAAAATTCCCTTGATCAGAGTGGTTTCCGAACAAAAATCGGTTCAGTATTTTGCGAGATATGAGTATTTATTAGAACGAAAACAGTTGAAAATATTGCCATTTTTATTTCATAGTGGTTCATTCGGGCAACCACTTTCACTTCCAATATTAAATATTGGTAAGCATAACTTATATCATTGTAACGGGTATAAAATTGTCTTTCCTATGCTGGTCTCCGAATAAAAGTCCATAATATCTTATAGGAGATACAGCCTAATATATACAAAAAAATAACAAAAAACTCTCCACGCCTGAGTGCATTCCGGGTTTTGTCCTCACCCAGAAAAAATGTCTTAAAAAACACAAAAATAAAAAATTACCAAACAAGAGTTCTTCCGAGAAAAGTCACAAAAAGCTGAAGCACTTCTTCAAAAGAAGTTGAAAATCATTAATCTTTTAGGAATATATTGATGATTTAAGTGATGCTGAAAGTTGTTGCTAAATTATACTGTACTTCTGTGTTTATATTTCTTAT
>NW_018467350.1:0-575 GCF_002113885.1 Mizuhopecten yessoensis
ATTGTGAAATGGATGAGTGAATACATTCATAGAGAATATCAACATGTGGTAAAGCAGGGACCAAATTTATGAAACAGTTTGCATGCTCAAAACTTAGATTCTGTGTTCAAAGTCAAATTCTTTGTCTGGTGATAAATACTATTTTTTCTTAATATTTGGTCTATGATTTGGTTAAATAATGGAGAGACTTCAAGTTGAACACCGTTTCAATTGTTAAACAAGGCATTTTTACCGTTTAACATGATATAGGCGAGTAACAAGAAAGCTCGGTCGAGCATAGAATCGATGCTTTGGTATGAAACGATTTGATGCCCCGAACCTCATACACATGTGTACATGTTAAACTTGGTATGAGCTGATGACACTTAGTTATATTGATGCTTCCTTGATTAATTATAATTGCATACTAAAAAAATGTTTTCCAATAAACAATTACGGGAACAGATTAAGTCATACCTTGCTAATAATGACGAAGGACCTAATTGGTTGAGCATGCATACCAAATAAAAAGTCTTTATCTTTAACAGTTAAAAGGTTATAGGCAGACACTTGATGGGGTGATGAGGGGGCCCCAC
>NW_018467351.1:0-205 GCF_002113885.1 Mizuhopecten yessoensis
GTTGCTTGAAAGTGCAGCCTAAAGTGGGTGATAAACTTCATCTAAGGCTAAATATCGACTCGATTGCGATAGCGAACAAGTACCGTGAGGGAAAGTTGCAAAGGACTTTGAAGAGAGAGTTCAAGAGAACGTGAAATCGCTGGAGTGGAACCGGAGACAGTTGATGTTGCTTGGAGACAAGCTTGGTGACTGGTCGCTTAGTTGT
>NW_018467351.1:362-575 GCF_002113885.1 Mizuhopecten yessoensis
TGCCCATCTCGCAAGAGAAGGTGTCTTGCTGGCGGTAGTGGGTTCGTGGCGGCTAGCGTTTAGTTACGCTAGTGTGTGTGACGTCGGTGTGAAAGTCGACGACGTTTCCGACCCGTCTTGAAACACGGATTGCGGAGTGCTTGTCTACTGCGAGTCAAAGGGTGTTAAAACCTTGCGGCGAAATGAAAGTAAAGGTCAGTCTCGAATTGGCCG
>NW_018467352.1:0-575 GCF_002113885.1 Mizuhopecten yessoensis
TCCACACACAACAGGTCTGTAGGTGACACCTCCCCTACTCCCACTCCCTTCACACACAGAAGATATGAAGGTGATCCCCAACCTCCACACAGAACGTCTGAAGGTGACCCCTCCCCCTCCCCCTCCCCCGGCTCTTCCACACAAAGAAGATATGAAGTTGATCTCTAACCTCCATATAGAACGTCTGAAGATGACCCCGACCCCGACCCCATCCCCCTTCCAGACACACAGAAGATTTGTAGGTGACACCAAAGCCTCGTACAAAAAGGTATCCCTACTCCACCCCACACACCGACCATTCACATACAGAAGGTCTGGGAGTGATTTGTAGAATATGACATTTGTTTATGTTAGTATTCTTATTTCTTTGATTACTCATGACTTGAATGACAAATTAAAATAAGTACATGTAAATATGACAATGCATTGCATGTCGGAATGTTAATTTTGTGTGACGCATCCGTGTTTTTTGTTTGGTCTTGCATTTTGTAATGTTACACCACATTTAATTATCTCCTAAATCTGTCCTACAGTGGCGTTATTGTCTTATTCTTACAGTATGCTTAGCTTGTTGA
>NW_018467353.1:0-575 GCF_002113885.1 Mizuhopecten yessoensis
GTCTCTAAAGTCTGATAATGATGATCACAGAAATCTGGGACAGTCTCTAAAGTCTGGTAGTGATGATTACAGATATCTGGGACAGTCTCTAAAGTCTGATAGTGATGATAACAGATATCTGGGACAGTCTCTAAAGTCTGGTAGTGATGATCACAGATATCTGGGACAGTCCCTTAACTCTGGTAGTGATGATCACAGATATGTGGGACAGTTTCTACAGATCGTTCTATCTCTCCCTTTAAAATGGTTTAGTTTTATTTCTGCTTTACAATGAAAGTACTTGTTGCAACAGAATTATTGATGACAATTTTACAACCCTGTTTATACAGGTCTGACATGTATATATGGCTGACTGGTAAACCAGCTTCCATATACCTCACAATTGTTTAAAAACTGTCAATAAACACAAAGGATGTACATGAAATATGTTGTATATACACTATGATGTACCTTATCATGTTCTCTGTTGTTTAAGTTAGTATGTGAGCATGTGAGTCAAAGTCAACATTATATGGCAGTCACCAAAACTTTGTTTACAAAAACTGCAAATAAATGTTCAGAGCACGTCAAAAAAG
>NW_018467354.1:0-575 GCF_002113885.1 Mizuhopecten yessoensis
CAATCATATTCTTCGTCAATTTAGCTTAAACAAGAGCTTCGTATGGAACTGGAGCGACAGTAGTTGGAGTGTTACCCTTAGTAGAAACGAAACGAGCTTCACGTGGTTGTTCTGGTTGACGACAGACGTTAACACGGGTACCAGCAGCCTTAGCAGCAGCCTTTAATTCGGCGTTCTTCTTGACACGGTTAAGGAAGTCAAGACGACACTTGGAGTGCTTGATGTGTTCAATACGGACATTGATTCTCTTTTCTAAGAATCTGTTACCGACTTGCTTGTTAACAATGATACCAACGGAGGTCTTAGTGACGTTGTAGATAACACCAGTCTTACCGTGGTAGAACTTGTGTGGCATACCCTTTTGGATAGCACCATTAGCCTTAATATCAACGATATCACCAACACGGTAGGTCTTTAAGTAAGTGGATAACTTAACTGGACCGTTGGTACGGAATTCTCTAGCGAATAAGTGACGAGTTCTAGCTCTAAGACCGAATGAATGTGGCATTGCTGTTAATTATACAATAAATGTGTTGGTATACAATAAATTATACAGTACAGGAAGTTAAAAATTT
>NW_018467355.1:0-575 GCF_002113885.1 Mizuhopecten yessoensis
CGTGACGGCTGATACAGCTCCTGTAAACAGTAGAAGTGTTTGTATAACGTTAGTATTTGTCAAACAGTTTAGTATTACTTCCGTCACTTCAATTGGTTATAAAATAATGAATTTGCAATTACGGACGTCCAACCAGGATGTATTCCCACAAAGGATGCTTATGTCTTTTAAGTGGTAAGCTTAACGAACAATCCGAATAAATGAAAACAGAACAAAAGCAAATTATTCGAAGTGTTGAGGAAGGAAATTATGATGCAGAGCTGCAAATATAGCTTTGTGATTTCCCCATATAGATGTACTAATAACTTTAAACACCAAGGCCGCATGGTTCATCATTTAAAACAACATCAATCAATCGACAATGTCACAAAACATTTTTCCATAAAAGAAAACAATTTCCTCAACTTTACATTGTCAATTCTAATTGAATCCATGCCATCTGTTGAGTACACAATGGATTTCTAGTACACTTACAATCTTGGCAATACATCCTGTTTGTTTTTGTGCATAGGTCATCACAAAATTAATATCAAATATGTTCAACATACAGTATTCCGTCTTTGCGTATTGCAGAG
>NW_018467356.1:0-575 GCF_002113885.1 Mizuhopecten yessoensis
ATGTATACAGGGGTCTGTCTTATTTAGTGTTGGATAATATACCAAATGTTGTGAAAGTAAAATAGTATTTCTTATTTTCCTTTACAGAAATATATATAACTTAACATTTCGCCTCTGTATTGTGAAATCATTTTAAAACACCTCCATGAATTAGTGTATTGTGACCATCACAATTTAACGTGGGATAAATGATTTCTTTGAAAAGTCACATCTATTTATTCTAAGACTGCGGAGAAGAGTCAAGTACAGTCAGTAGATTTGTATGGCTATTACCAGCACCTTTCAGTAGATTTGTATGGGTATTACCAGCACCTTTCAGTAGATTTGGATGGGTATTACCAGCACCTCTCAGTACATTTGTATGGGTATTACCAGCACCTCTCAGTACATTTGTATGGGTATTATCAGCACCTCTCAGTAGATTTGTATGGGTATAACCAGCACCCCCTAGTAGATTTGTATGTGTATTATCAGCACCTCTCAGTACATTTGTATGGGTATTAGCAGCACCTCACAGTAGATTTGTATGGGTATTACCAGCACCCCCTAGTAGATTTGTATGGGTATAACCAGCA
>NW_018467357.1:0-575 GCF_002113885.1 Mizuhopecten yessoensis
GGCAGGAGATATTGAGATAGAGCAGTCAGCTTGAAGTATGGGGCTGGCTAGGTATGGGGCTGGAGGTGGGCTTGTGTAAATTTTGCAATATGTACAATGTGTACCTGCTTGACCTTGAGACTCAGATCATAACAGGAAACTGTCATCGGAGGAATAATGTGTCAGATCAATGATCATAGTATTATCTGTTGTTGGACAAACTGCCGGTATTCTCAAACACATCCCCACTGTGTATAGAGTGGTGAGGATTAAATTTAAGACATTAAACACACACTCGTCTGAAATGGCTAGTTGTCTGTAGCCCTGTAGTTATAGAGTTCTTTTGTAGTCAATGGCAATACATTTAAATTTAGCAGCAAAATTTAAGGTTATTTAGTGACAGAATTTCAGACTTGAAAAGTAATAGTTTAAAATCAACCAGACAAAAAACACTGGGAAATAGGGAAAGCTTATACAGTTTTCTTCTCTTTTTCGGATCAAGTTACCAATACAATAATTATGCTAAAAATTGTGCAATATTGTTTTGTTTGTTTGGGATTGGACGTCTTTTGGGGTAAACGTTCTTACAACATTTA
>NW_018467358.1:0-575 GCF_002113885.1 Mizuhopecten yessoensis
AACAACCAGATAGATGAGAGCTTCCCAAAATCGACTAAATTATCAAATGACAATCATGGATGTGAATGGCAACTAGAAACCATCGAAACAAAGATTAAAAACACAAGTAAACATTTCCATAATAACATTGGAGAAGTATTGCAAATAACAACAAAACAGCGATAGATTCAGTTTAATGTTTTAAATTTTGATGGAATCGGGGGGTCGAAATAGCTAAACCATACATATTCTTGTAGTTTTCAAAAAAAGTGTGGTCACTTTGACGAAATATGAAATGTATACCAACCATCTGCATCAACCTCGTTGATCATTTTTTTCAGCTCGGAGGCTGAAGGATTCTGACCAAGTGCTCGGAGAACTGTGCCCAGTTCAGCGGTAGGAATGGATCCGTCTCCATCTTTATCGAAGAGACTGAAGGCTTCACGAAACTCTACAATACAAGGGTTTACATTTATTTTTATTTGTATTTATGTGTTAAACGATATAAAATCTAACAGTATGCTGGAACGCTAAACTAGAAAGCAACATGTATTGGAACTAAAGAGATGCCACAATAAATAGAAAAACGTCAAGAC
>NW_018467359.1:0-575 GCF_002113885.1 Mizuhopecten yessoensis
GTAAGGATAAAATGTCAAGGTGACATTGGAATTTAATGCTATGCAGACATACAGACTTATTCAATACTAATAAGCTTTTCTCTTTTGATCATAAGACAATCCTTCCAATCAGAATTTCTATATGTGGAGTTGGTATTGGTGGCCATTGATTGAATTATGCTGCAGTTAATGGTCGGCTAGGGTGACACAAAAGTAAACTATATCGGACATTGATGTATGTCTTTGTCTGGGAAGCTTTGCTATATTCATGACAGATGCGACAAACCTGCAAGTATTAAACAGGGTTGGATAGTGTGCTCTATAAACTGGAAGGGTGTTTAATGAGGGACTGGTTGTGTAATAGTGAAATTGAGTTAATAAAAAGCATGATATATTTAAATTTGAAACTGCAATGTTTCTTGAATTATATTACCGGCCTCGATTGCCTTTCATAGATTACCGAGGTATCTGTTCCTTTTAGTCTATTCAGAGAAGTATGTAACTGAGAGTGGTAAACAATACTGGTATGTGGATTACAATGGATGAATAAATAGTTATATTCAGGGGAGGTAAGCTGAGTGCCACTGAATATTTAG
>NW_018467360.1:0-575 GCF_002113885.1 Mizuhopecten yessoensis
GAATCCATTGGCGTCATTAAAATTAGTGAAATACAATATTTATAATTCACATGAAATGTAAAATATTCAAATACCATGAAAAGAATTCGGATTGGTGTTATATTGTTTGTTTCTTTCGAAGTGCGTTTAAATCAAGCCTTGTTCTCGATTATTATATATTGGGTAATTTTCGCCAGTCAATGTTTAACACTTCGACGGCAAAATCCATTTTCACCAAATATTAAATTTGCATTTCACGTTAACCTACTATGTATATTATGTTGTTCGCTGTCATGTTAAATTCGCTCCTCGCTATGGAGGGCGAAACAGTATTGACAAACAAGTTGTTCGTATGTTATTATTTTCTCTTCAGAAGTTTATTCATACAAGAAAATACTAAGAATCAATATTTACAAACAGAGGAGGTTAGAGATACTTCTATTAAGGATTTAGGTGTCAGGTATTTTGTATGAACCAAATGTCGCGATTTAGCTTTGCATATGAGGAATTTAGATCGGGAGTGGCCTATCCTGACACTAGGTGGGCCTAGGTTGATACTTGACGGTTCTGTCCTGACGTTGATGAGGGCCCCATAC
>NW_018467361.1:0-575 GCF_002113885.1 Mizuhopecten yessoensis
AGTGGCGAGATGCTGATAGCAGGACGATCTTCAAGATATTTGAAATGATTTGAAATGAAATTGACAGAACATGTTAGCAAAGAGAACAATAAAAATGACATAGTTATCAATACTATTGTTTTTTATTTCATATTTGTTTGCACAATTAATTACATTCTTAATGTTACTTACGTCCACTTGTAGCTTGTAATTTTGTTTGTCTAAATACATATGAAGATAAAACGTAATATATAAAAAACGTTTCATTGATAACGCTAAGTCGTTGCAATTGACACTGTTGATTAAATTATCTCTTGATTTTGTATGTGATGTCAGTTAAACATATGATAAACAGTTAAGGATATGAATTATTTGGGCAATATATCAATATTGCATCTATCTGTATGTTTAAATAAAAACGATGACATATAAAAAAGCCTAAGAGGAATAATTTCATGTATACATCTGACGTTCATAGTGACAGTGTTCGACTGCAGACTGGTAGAAGTACTTCCTGTCCGTCCACCGTCTGATACACAGTACACCGTCCGTCCGTGTTCCGCCCTTGACGGTACGTAGGACAAAACACTGGTCGT
>NW_018467362.1:0-575 GCF_002113885.1 Mizuhopecten yessoensis
AAATGTGGTTATCAAATGAGAGGTTTAGACCACTTAACAGAATTCGACATATCTGGAATGAATTGTGCAACGCCACACCAAGCAATGTTTACTGATATGTCAATGCTTTCAAAACTTATGGCAAGAGATTGTCAACTAGGTAAAAGCAGAACGTTTCATACAAAAACTCTCTTTAAGGGGTTGCATAGTCTTTCTTACGTCGATCTATCGTCCAATCAAATAGCACAACTGAACTCAAGCACATTCATAGACCAAACAAAATCGCTGAAATCTTTAGTTCTTGCCGATAATATTATGGATCGTCTTCCTTTTCAAACATTCAAACAACTTGATGTATTAGAAACGATCGATATCACTAACAATCGAATTTCCTCTTTAACCTTTTCAGAATATACACTTCTTGACAAATTTCGGTCAAAGTCAGATAATTTCACAGTGAAACTTGCTGGTAATCCTTTATTGTGTGATTGTGAAAGCCTGGACTTCATTTCCTGGATAGGCATGACTCAGGCTATATACGACAAAGACCAACTTGTGTGTGTTAATAATAACATGAAGATTGTTAAGTTACTGGA
>NW_018467363.1:0-575 GCF_002113885.1 Mizuhopecten yessoensis
ATACAAAGGAAGATCATTCCACATGGAAACTGTCGGTAATGTTGAGGATCAGCTCCAAATGGTGGAAACATTCAAAGTCCGACCTGACGATGTGTTTATTTGCACCTTCCCTAAGTCAGGCAAGTAATACCAGAACTAGTCCAATGACAGAGAGGCTGTCTGGTACACATCTACCGTGAATGAATACAGATTTCTGAAGAAACATGACTTTCGAAAGGTTCGGTCGCATTAATTATATCTTTTACATTGTTGCTTGGCCCTAAAAGACTCAATTTGTCGATGGGTCGTTAAACAGTATAATTACAATAACAAGACCATTGAATATTAACATTCAGCCCTGATTTAACTGTCGCTATTGAGACCCATTATCACTTCATTTATTGGCACAACCGAATGTAATGGTCTCGGAAAGTATTATTTTCTTCATACATTTCAACTAAAAGTATAAAGTTTAATATAATACAACACAAATTTTCGTCAGTATCATTTCACTACTTTTGCTTATACACTACATACACGAGTCTTTCAGGCAGGGGAGACCGTCCTTAAATGACCATAACTGTTGATAGGACGTT
>NW_018467364.1:0-575 GCF_002113885.1 Mizuhopecten yessoensis
ATCTGACCGCGATGGTAACCAGGCCTTTATACAGACGTCTTAGACAAAACATCTGCCGGTATGGCTATATATAAATAGACTTGGTCGCCTTGACATTGTGTGTTCTTCGTGTTATGCACAAGTGTCATATAAAACATATAATATACAAAAAAACGTCTTTGATTTTTTTGTGTTTTGCTAACTCGGTTTTGGTTAAAAGAAAGAAAATCGCCCGCACCTGCTGTAGATACGCGATTTTTTTAGACAGGATGTACACAAGTTTTGCGAACACTTAACATCGGGAGCAATCCAAACCTCCAAAGTGCTGTAGAAATAGCAAGAGGGAACGATTCTGCACATTCACTTGAATTTCTCCAACAGTAAGACATGTGATATTTCTTGGTGTTAAACAATAAACCAGATAATTGGCAGCATCACCATCTACAAGACAATTCCCCTACCAAGCAACCACATTCCGGCAAGAAAGTATCCGACTCGTCGTAATATAATATTTTTTACGCCATTGCTTGAAATATGAAAGGAGTCTTCTTTTTCTTCTTCTTCTTCTTCTTCTTTTTCTTCTTCTTCTTCTTCTT
>NW_018467365.1:0-575 GCF_002113885.1 Mizuhopecten yessoensis
GCTAAAAATCTGACACAGGAATACTAGACTCCCCACCACAACTTCAGTTCAGTAAGCCCTACATTACTGTATACCTACCATAACCTTCAGCTGGAATCCTTCAAAGACAATTCCATTCAAGTTGTCTGCTGCTGTATAGACCATTTCAGGCTTAGAGAATTTCTGAAATTTTTAGATAAAAATATAACGATATATAGATATGACTGTGTCATATCTAGTACAATATCCTGATGGAAAGTTTTCAGGAATAAGACAAATTATTGAGTTTTCAAACTAAATGATTTTTTTATGAATACTATTGCATTTTATGGAAATTTAAATAATGAGTTTTCCATTTTTTTACAACTTTTAGTCTGAATTGCTATAATACAATCCACGTTTATTCAAACTAATTGATGTCATGTTATCATAAATAAACTAACAACAAATGTCAAGTTGATATTAAACTTACACCAATTCATGTCATGTTATTAAAATATTGTATCAGTAAAATATAATAAAAATGTCTTGTTGTCATGACTGAAATAAATCATAGATGTCATGTTGTTAACATAAAACAATAGATGTCATGTTGT
>NW_018467366.1:0-575 GCF_002113885.1 Mizuhopecten yessoensis
TCAACATAACACAGGTATATATTACTGTCAACATAACACAGGTATGTACTACTGTCAACATAACACAGGTATATACTACTGTAAACATAACACAGGTATATACAACTGTCAACATAACACAGGTATATACGACTGTCAACATAACACAGGTATATAATACTGTCAACATAACACAGGTATATACATCTGTCAACATAACACAGGTATAAACTACTGTGAACATAACACAGGTATATACTACTGTCAACATAACACTGACAGGTATATACTACTGTCAACATAACACAGGTATAGACTACTGTGAGCATAACACAGGTATGTACAACTGTCAACATAACACTGACGGGTATATACTACTGTCAGCATAACACAGGTATATACTATTAACATAACACAGGTATATACTGTCAACATAACACTGACAGGTATATACTGTCAACATAACACAGGTATATAATACTGTCAACATAACACAGGTATAAACTACTGTGAACATAACACTGACAGGTATAAACTACTGTGAACATAACACTGACAGGTATATACTACTGTGAACATAATACTGACAGGTATAT
>NW_018467367.1:0-575 GCF_002113885.1 Mizuhopecten yessoensis
TGGTTTCTTCTTACATTTGCCGCTTTTATATATTTGGCCAAATTGTGAATGACCTTGACCGACTTTCAAGGTCACATGTCAAATGTGTATAAACTTCAACTCAATAAACAAAAGGGCTATAAAGTTTGTTCAATTGAATGACATTGTTAAACTTTCAAGATCACGGGGGTTAAATGTGTTTTAATCTTGTAAGTTTTTTTTATTTTACTGACATTTGGTCTGTATATTTATATTGGTCCATTTTTAAGAGTATCAGTGTGAGATTACTACCAGGTGAGCAATGCAGTCCCATTGAGCCTCTTGTTTGTACATAAAGTACCCCTAGTTTCGCTTTGGTAATAACTCTATTAGGATAGGCAGAACGCTTCTGTTCAAAAGGTAGCTCATTAGATCGACAGTATGAACGATTTACATTTATAATGAATTGTTTCAGTCTACGCTGTATCCTGTACTCTGTACCCCGTGCCCTGTTCCCCGTACCCTGTAGCCCCTATCCCTACAATACATTCGATACGGCATGTATCTTGATTCACATATCTGACTTTAAAGTTAGTTTCACAATACATGTAGCTTTA
>NW_018467368.1:0-575 GCF_002113885.1 Mizuhopecten yessoensis
ATCTACGCCTTTGTTTTTACATTTTGTATAGCGACGGAGGCTGAATAGTTCACCCCCGGGCGTCTGTTATACGTAACTACCGTGTGTAATGATTACGTAATCATCAAGGTGATACCTCCTACTGCACCTCGTGAATCACTATGGATACTGATATTGGTGTAATCTGCTCGAACACCGAACACTGTATTTTGAAATCCTGTTATGAAAATATGCTGTTAATTAAGGATAATTGGTCCGTAGAAAAAAAAAGATAAATTTATTTCGGTTTGGCTTAGGATATATCTGGAACGCTCATAAGAGAAATTAACGATTTCACTTCGCTGATTGACATTTTTAATCAAGAGGAATATATGGTGTAATTACAAATATGCTTTATAAAGATATAAATAATACAATTTCACTACAATCGTATACAACATATCAGTTGATATCGGTTATATGAAAGAAATTGCTGGACTAAGACTGTCAGCTCATAAATTAAATATTGAATCTGGGCGTTATGTTGGCAATGATAGAACTAATAGATTATATACAAAGTGTTATCTTAATGACATAGAAGACGAGTTTCATTTTGT
>NW_018467369.1:0-575 GCF_002113885.1 Mizuhopecten yessoensis
CTACCTACATGTGTAAATATGGTCCCTACACGTGTACACATAGTTTTACACGTGCACCTATAGTCCCTATAATGTACATATGGTCCCTAAACGTGTAAATATGGTCCCTACACGTGTACCTATAGTCCATTTCCGTGTACATGTAGTCCCTTCGCGTGTAAAACGGTCCCTTCGCGTGTACCTATAGTCCATATACGTGTGCATGTAGTTCATATACTTGTACAAGTAGTCCCTTTTCAAGTACATATACAAATGTAGTACCTACACGTGTATCTATAGTCCCTTTACTTGAACATGTAGTCTCTTCACGCGTAAATATTAATTGTCCCTTCGAGTATACCTTTAGTCCATATACGTGTACATGTAGTCCCTTCACGTGCTAATAAGGTCCCTACAGGTGTACCTTTAGTCCATATACGTATACATGTAGTCACTTCACGTGTTCCTTTAGTCCATATTCTTGAACATGTAGTCCCTTCACGCATAAATAGGGTCCCTACACGTGTACATATTCCGTACTTCCATACTACTGGGCTTCCGTACTTCCGTACTAATGGGCTTCCGTACTAATGGGC
>NW_018467370.1:0-575 GCF_002113885.1 Mizuhopecten yessoensis
AAATTGAAAATAGATTCAAGTTGAATTTTTTACTTTTAATGAGGCCAAAAATGACCCATAACGCCCCAAATCCTTTGCATGTTTCATCAGTACAGATCTATAAAATTATCATCATTATTGATGACTTGTTTTTGTCATTATTACACATTAAGATGACTCCAAAAGGAAGGAATTCCAGGAATTATTAGCTGGCCCTGGGTTTAAAAAGCTGGTGGAAACTGTTTGTGGAGGAAAGCCGATGGAAAAGGAGTCGGGGCCATATCTAGTAGAGGATATTGATGCCATTGCCAGTAAGAGTGATGATGGGCTTACCACAGGCACTGCTGCACCAATCAGAATTCCCAGGATCAAAAAGAAGGTGTGTATTTTGATTTGTTCAGCGCAACCAAAGTTTTCAGGCAGATGCTTGTGTGTGTGTGATAGAAAAGTTCAATTTGTGCACATAGAACATGTGACAGATAATTAACTACATTTAGAAAAAAAGCAACATCATGTTGTAAATAGATAGTTAAAAAAACACTTTAATACATGTTGACATTAGCCAGTTGTGTATTTTGTAAGTTAACATTTTTTTT
>NW_018467371.1:0-575 GCF_002113885.1 Mizuhopecten yessoensis
ATATTGATACATTTTAGCTCTATATAAAGACTTTTATTCTGAAAAGATTATGCAAAATTATGATGTATTTATTTTCTTATTTTGTGATATAGAACATTCCATCGATCATTAGTAGTTATTTCATACTTAGATATATTTGACGACTTCTGTTTAGGGTTTGACCAAAGACAAGCTGTTTACAGTTGCTCACTATGGTAAGTATCATGTGCTCACATCTACTTTTTTCAAATAATTAAATCGGAGCAGGTTAGAAAGAACAAATGAAGAAATTGTCATTATTTAATTGATATAGTTAAGTGGTACTTGCTATTGTTACTTGATTTGTAAACGATGACCCCTTGGACTTGAACTATTTTAACCCGAAACTTCATAGTATTGTGGCTATTAAAAATCACTGGGAAACTTACATATACTTTCATTAAACATATACATTAAAACATATGGATGGATAATCACCAAGACATACGGTTAATGGATAAAAGTCAAAGTTATTCACTACTCCAGCTATAATTGTAATTACGATGTGAAGAAGTGTCAAAGTGGGTGATATAATTATTGAAACTGTACACAATGCC
>NW_018467372.1:0-575 GCF_002113885.1 Mizuhopecten yessoensis
GTTCATCGTTTAGAACAGCAGAATATTGATTACTGTAAGAACAATTGTTGTGCTTAACACACAACGTCTATATATGTATATCTGTTTAGCATATATCTTGACATAGAGGAATACGAACAGATCGACACGTAGGCGATTGCCGAGCCTTCCATATATTCTGTGATTTGCGCGGTTAATGCTGAAGGTAACGATGTATACACAGCAGGCTATACTGCCAATAATCATTCTGACCATCTGCATCTGCAAATGATCACTTACATGCGGTCAAAAGGAAAGTATTTGACACGACATATATTTGTGACTATTTCTCAATAAAACAAAAAAGTATGAGCCTCCGTAAAATGTATACAGGGTCGTGCAGTGCCACGAATGTAGGCTAATTAGCCACAACACAATACTTTTTCTAATTTGCATTACAGAGACGGTCACTGAAGGAGAAGATGAAAAGTAAAACCAACGACAAATGATTATTAGACATACTTTCCAGGATTCAAGTCTATACTTACCAACTACTGGTTCTATCTTAAATGTGTAAAATGTTTAGTCACCCGCAATTCCCTTTATTCATTTTATTA
>NW_018467373.1:0-575 GCF_002113885.1 Mizuhopecten yessoensis
CTAACTACCAAACTCTATGACATGTACACATAGTATGATAATGATAGTCGCCTAACTACCAAACTCTATGACATTTATCTCCTGTATAACTAAAGAGATTGACAATATTATCATTGATACTCACATATTCACTGATGGAGATATGAACCTGAGCATTGAAGCAAATAAATGTATTCTCTCTATTGTCCTCGAATATATTGAAAGTTCTGGAAGATTTGATCCTATTCTGTATTGTAAACATCTTTTCTATATCATTTATACTTATCTGGGGTTAGTGGTTAGCATGGCACTGGCTGTAGTGACAATGAGTATAAATGTGCCTCTAACCAAACACTATAGCTCTGGCGTTTAAATTGTTAATGTCTGTGTGTATGCAACAATGTTCTAGCAAATTGGTTTTAGTTTTCTTTTTTTATCTCAATATATATTTACAATTTATAATATCTTATATTAGCAGGTTCTATTTGTACTACATTTATATATGTATGTGTGTATGAATGTCTGAAATATATGTTCTATGTTCTGGAAAAAGGCTTTAATTCCGTCTTTGCGTATTGCAGAGTTATCTTCTCTTG
>NW_018467374.1:0-576 GCF_002113885.1 Mizuhopecten yessoensis
TACAGTATACTGTGTGAGACACTGTTACTATGTGGGAAGTAATAAAGAAGAACAGGTATACAGTACACTGTGTGAGAACTGTTACTATGTGGGAAGTGGTAAATAAGTACAGGTATACAGTACACTGTGTAAGACACTGTTACTATGTGGTAAGTAATAAATAAGAACAGGTATATAGTGCACTATGTGAGACACTGTTACTATGTGGGTTGTAGTAAATAAGTACGCATTTACAGTACACTATGTGAGACACTCTTACTATTTGGGAAGTAATAAATAAGAACAGGTATATAGTGCACTTTGTGAGACACTGTTAATAAGTGGAAAGTATTAAGTAAGTATACATGTTCAGTACACTGTGTGAAACACTGTTAATCTGTGGGAAGTAGTAAATAAGTATATATGTACAGTGCACTGTGTGAGACACTGTTACTATGTGGGAAGTAGTAAATAAGTATACATGTACAGTACACTGTGTGAGACGCTGTTACTATGTGGGTTGTAGTAAATAAGTACACATGTACAGTACATTGTGTGAGACACTGTTACTATGTGGGAAGTAGTAAATAAGTACAC
>NW_018467375.1:0-576 GCF_002113885.1 Mizuhopecten yessoensis
TATACACACATGTCCTTCTGCTTTTCTAAAGTTCAATCACATTCCATGCTGCATTTGCCTTTCTCCTGTGTCACTCCAAGTCCTTCTGTGAATTCCTGCCTTACATACTTAGCCGACTAGATTAGGAAAACCGAACACGCACTCTTTGTCATATGGAAACGGTTATGATATTGATGGACGCTAAGATTGAAGTTAGTACACAGAGATCGTTGGTGTTGGAAAAAGGGAGAGGGGCTGGAATAAGAGAGGAGGTGGAGGGGAGAGACAGATGGGAATAGTCGAAATAGGTATCCTGGTTATTCAATAAGACTATTGGGTATTACATGTTAAACCGTTTGGAGCTTGAAATGAACAGTTGTACAGACCTACAAATTTGAATGTTTAGATTGTAGTCAAGGTTTGCATCTCCGAAGAGAAGGTGTTCAACAGTGATCTCGTTATACCAATCGACGGATTGGAGCATTATATTACGGGATTGATCAAATGTTTTACAATTTAGTAAGAAATGGGAAGAGTCTTCCGAGTCATTTTCGCAGTCGCAAGTAGAGTTGTCTCGAAGGTGGGCTTTAAAAAGGT
>NW_018467376.1:0-576 GCF_002113885.1 Mizuhopecten yessoensis
ACTATAGTATCACCATACCTCACAATTACGGTAGTATCACCATACAACACTATTACTGTAGTATCACCATTCCTCACAATTACTGTAGTATCACCATACTTCACAATTACTGTTGTATCACCATACCCCACAGTTACTGTAGTATCACCATACCTCACAATTACTGTAGTATTACCATACCTCACAATTAATATAGTATCACCATACCTCACAATTACTGTAGTATCACCATACCCCACAATTATGGTTGTCTCACCATACCTCACAATTACTGTAGTATCACCATACCCCACAGTTTCTGTAGTATCACCATACCCCACATTTACTGTAGCATTACCATACCTCACAATTACTGTNTTTACTGTAGCATTACCATACCTCACAATTACTGTAGTATCACCATACCCCACAATTACTGTAGTATCACCATACCTCACAATTACGGTAGTATCACCATACCTCACAATTATGGTAGTATCATCATACCTCACAATTACTGTAGTATCACCATACCCCACATTTACGGTAGAATCACCATATCCCACAATTACTGTAGTATCACCATACCCCACAATT
>NW_018467377.1:0-576 GCF_002113885.1 Mizuhopecten yessoensis
GTTAACACAGCAACATAAACATTTGAGCATTTTTTTTGTCTTTTTTTTTTTGTAAAAATGCTGGGGGGGTTTCCGGAAACCATGGAAACCCCCCTGGATCCGCCACTGATACACACATTTTCTTTATGCTTTTAATTCTGAGCACACATATATATATTATCTCCCCCATGGAAAAAAACCAGTTGGCAAGTTTGGTTTAATCTTCTTCAAAGATGTTTCATCAATTGTAATGAAAAATTTGGTAATTAAGAAATTTAAGTATCTTGGGAGGCATTATTTAATTGTCATTTTTTTTTTTAGGTCACCTAAGACAAAGTCTCAAGTGACCTATTGCGATCGCCTTTTGTCCGTCATCGTCCGTTGTCCGTCGAGCGTCCGTAAACAATTTACATTTTCGACTTCCTCTCCAAAATCCTTTAACCAATTTCAATGAAATTTTGCAGGAACCTTCCATGGGCAAAGGTCAACAAAACCATTGGCCGGTTTGGTCCCCAGCCCCCAGGGGCCCGAGGGGCGAGGCCAAAAAGGGTCGAATTGACTTAAATTTCAAAAATCTTCTCCTCAAGACCCAGATAT
>NW_018467378.1:0-576 GCF_002113885.1 Mizuhopecten yessoensis
TCTAGACTGCAGCACACATATAACTAGTAACTACAGTGCGTCAATGCCCCTCGACTACAACACGTAAATCATTAGTAACTACAGTGCGTACCTCTAGACTGCAGCACGCACATCACTAGTAACTACAGTGCGTCAATGCCTCTAGACTTCAACACGTAAATACCTAGTAACTACCGTGCGTCAATACCTCTAGACTACAACACGTAAATCACTATTAATTACAGTGCGTCAATGCATCTACACTACAAAACGTAAATCACTAGTAACTACAGTGCGTCAATGTATCTAAACTACAACACGTAAATCACTAGTAACTACAGTGCGTCAATGCCTACAACACGTAAATCACTAATATCTACACTGCGTGTGTCTAGACTACAACACGTAAATCACTATAAACTACAGTGCGTCAATGCCTCTAGACAACAACACGTAAATCACTAGTAACTACAGTTCGTCAATGCCTCTAGAGTACAACACGTAAATCAATAGTTACTAGAGTGCGTCCCTTAATACTACAACACGTAAATAACTATTAATTACAGTGCGTCAATGCATCTAGACTACAAAACGTAA
>NW_018467379.1:0-576 GCF_002113885.1 Mizuhopecten yessoensis
GACCATAGCCGTCGATGGGCCGTTAAACATAAACAAACAAACAAAAAAAAAAATCCCGTGAGTCTGTTTATGTCTATGAATTTGAAAGCTTTATTCCTGAAATACGTGTGATTATACATTTCCCGGTAAAATCTCAATATCGGGTGTTGACATATCATCGGCACGCACGTGTACTATTGTTTACCAGGGGCCTGTTCGTGTATGCGGAGCAACCGGTTTGACCGTTTATAAATGTAACAATTTCGGGTATAAATCCTGGCGGACCGCAGGCCTTGCAAGGCTTTCTCACGGCTCGCCTGAAAGCAGCATCAGATTACTAGGTCCGACCTTATTTAATGAACGAACAACAGTGGTCCGATCGGTTTGACTGTTTAAACGCAATACGGAAATGACGACACGGTGTACATGCACATTTCGATCAAGATAATTGAGTCCGAGCTGTACTTTTTCCGGAAGTACGTCACGAAAATGGACGCTGCTGACGATGTGTGGAGCCACCTTAAAGCCGGATTAGACAGGGATCCGTATTATACAGATGCCAGTTTAGACAGGTTATACTGTAGTTGACAAAATACA
>NW_018467380.1:0-576 GCF_002113885.1 Mizuhopecten yessoensis
TTCAGATTTAACAATAGACTACTTCAGATTTAACAATGGACTGTATTTCAGATTTTACAATAGACTGAACTTCAGATTTAACAATAGGCTGCACTTCAGATTTAACAATAGACTACTTCAGATTTAACAATAGGCTGTACTTCAGGTTTAACAATAGGCTGTACTTCAGATTTAACAATAGGCTGTACTTCAGATTTAACAATAGACTACTTCAGATTTAACAATAGAATGTACTTCAGATTTAACAATAGACTGTACTTCAGATTTAACAATAGGCTGTACTTCAGATTTAACAATAGATTGTACTTCAGATTTAACAATAGACTACTTCAGGTTTAACAATAGACTGTACTTCAGATTTAACAATAGGTTGTACTTCAGATTTAACAATAGACTGTACTTCAGATTTAACAATAGACTGTACTTCAGGTTTAACAATAGACTGTACTTCAGATTTAACAATAGGCTGTACTTCAGATTTAACAATAGACTGTACTTCAGATTTAACAATAGACTGTAATTCAGGATTACCAATAGGCTGTACTTCAGATTAAACAATAGACTGTACTTCAGATT
>NW_018467381.1:0-576 GCF_002113885.1 Mizuhopecten yessoensis
TTCTAGGTGTACTCTGATGTACTAGTGAGGTTGTAGATGTACTCTCATGTACTTGTAATGTTGTAGATGTACTCTGATGTACTAGTGATGTTGTAGATGTACTCTGATGTACTAGTGAGGTTCTAGGTGTACTCTGATGTACTAGTGAGGTTGTAGATGTACTCTGGTGTACTAGTGAGGAACTATGTGTACTCTGATGTACTAGCGAGGTTGTAGATGTACTCTGGTGTACTAGTGAGGAACTATGTGTACTCTGATATACTAGCGAGGTTGTAGATGTACTCTGGTGTACTAGTGAGGAACTATGTGTACTCTGATATACTAGCGAGGTTGTAGATGTACTCTGGTGTACTAGTGAGGAACTATGTGTACTCTGATGTACTAGCGAGGTTGTAGATGTACTCTGGTGTACTAGTGAGGTTGTAGATGTACTCTGATGTACTAGTGAGGTTCTAGGTGTACTCTGGTGTACTAGCGAGGTTCTAGGGGTACTCTGATGTACTAGTGAGGTTATAGGTGTACTCTGGTGTGCTAGTGAGGTTGTAGGTGTACTCTGGTGTACTTGTGAGGTTATAG
>NW_018467382.1:0-576 GCF_002113885.1 Mizuhopecten yessoensis
GACAATTCAACTGGTTCATCTCTATGCGTTCAAAAGGTTTATTATACCGTTTCCTTATTTAATTAAGAGGAACAGGTTAGAAAATAAATTGCATTTGCCGAAAAGGCGACTGTTGAACGCAATACTGCTTTTTCATTTAGTATAAATCCTCTGTAAAGGTTTCACAAAAAGTTATGGAAGATTTTGATGTTGTTAATATTGATAATTAGTGATAAAAACATAATCAATACTTTACTCAAAACTGACATACCATGGTATTGATGAGTTACCACAGTTACCATGTGCTGAGGACAACTATGACAGTGGGATGCTCGTGCACCCCTTGCTATACCCCTGGTTTAAACATGTACTAAGTGCGCGAGTCAAATATTTTAGAAGAGGACACACGACATTTTTGATATATCACCACCATCCTTATAACCATAGCATTATAAGTAGAGAGGTATAGCACCATATCTAAAACAATTTATTCTCGTTATCTCTATTGTTATAGCTGAGATGAATTTAGGCAAATACACTCAACGGCAACCATTATTTGGGCTACTGATGGAATCCATATCCGTTCTATTCAAAAGC
>NW_018467383.1:0-576 GCF_002113885.1 Mizuhopecten yessoensis
CATGGAAACCAACAGTGACTTGTGGGCGCTATTCGTAACTACACATTGAGCAGACGTAACAAGAAAAGTCTGGTAAACCCATATCGACTGTACGCTTTAACTATGATGTGAAGTTGTCGTCTAAGTGGATGATTAGCATTCATTATCGATTTATTTCAATCGAAGAAAAACAAGACAGTTTTTTTGGGGTAGAATTGCTTTGGATTTATTCACAAAAATTTCACAACATGAGAAAATTCTTGAGGGTTATCCAACTTTTAGGTCTACCATGACTGAAAAATAAAAAGGGAAAATGTCAGTTATTAACTATTAGAGCACGTGAATAAATATGAAATATGTATTGTTATATGAAAACTGTATATGTATATGTTACTATGCATAAATATAGCTGTATGCTAATGATATATAATATACACATATTACAGGTAACATGGCTATTTTGGAGGCGGGAATAATTTCACGGTTTAAAAAATCATCGAATTCAACAGGAATGAACACTTTTTTACTAAATGTCTTTTTACTTATAAGCTCAAATAAACAAGTTTCACAAAAAGAAAATGACCCAGATTTACTGGT
>NW_018467384.1:0-576 GCF_002113885.1 Mizuhopecten yessoensis
CTAACTAGAGGCCATTCCCACATGTCCCTAGTGTCTTACTACAGGCGTTGTCTGAGCTACCACTAACAACTAACTACAGGCCATTCCTACATGTCCCTAGTGTCTAACTTCAGGTGATGTCTGAGGAACCCCTAGCAACTAACTAGAGGCCATTCCGACATGTCCCCAGTGTCTTACTACAGGCGTTGTCTGAGCTACCACTAACAACTAACTACAGGCCATTCCTACATGTCCCTAGTGTCTTACTGCAGGAGTTGTCTGAGCAACCCTTAACGACTTACTAGAGGCCATTCCTACATGTCCCAAGTGTCTTACTGCAGGAGTTGTCTGAGCAACCCCTAACGACTAACTAGAGCTACAGGTGATGTCTGATCACCCCCTAACAACTAACTAGATGCCATTCCTACATGTCCGCAGTGTCTTACTGCAGGAGTTGTCTGAGCAACCCCTAACGACTAACTAGAGCTACAGGTGATGTCTGAGCAACCCCTAACAACTAACTAGAGGCCATTCTTACATGTCCCTAGTGTATTACTACAGGTGATGTCTGAGCAACCCCTAACAACTAACTAGAGG
>NW_018467385.1:0-576 GCF_002113885.1 Mizuhopecten yessoensis
TCGCTGTTGAAAGCTTCATTTGGTTTAGTTGGAGGCGGGGTGTAACGCTGAAAATGTAAAGGATAATTATCGATATTTTGCATATGATATAAGTGGTATATATGTATTTCATATGAACTATGATTTTGCATTTTTGCGAATTGAATGAGAGGATTATATTTATCACTACAATGCATTCATGGTTAATGAATTAACAAAAATACATAGATTACCAGAACGTCATAGGACATGGCATAATTTTAAACTGCAATATAATATCTTACCATTGCTGGCAATATATTTTCCCTTAAACAGTGAAACATAAAAGAACCCATAAGACATATTGCAATGCTTACAAATATTCATTTTGTTGTTTGTGAGTTGTCATTATAAGAGATGCGATTGTCTGCATTCTCCACTTAATGACGTTTCTAATGGTTTTAAGTCTTTGCAACAGCTAAAGTCATTTCAGGACTTTGTCCTGGAATATGGGTCCCTCGGGACCACTTTAAATTGCCTACACACANATTGCCTACACACACGGGGAAATACGCATATGAAAATTGTAACGCAAGAACTTCCATCCAAACATATTCC
>NW_018467386.1:0-576 GCF_002113885.1 Mizuhopecten yessoensis
TAGTCTTACTGTGTCACATGCATGAAACAATGCTGAATCTGTTCACATGTAATCTACATGTGTAAAATAATGCTGAATCTGTTCACATGTAATCTACATGTGTGAAACAATGCTGATTAATCCGTTCATGTATAGCCTTACTGTTGAACATGCATGGAACAATGCTGAATCTGTTCACATGTAATCTACATGTGTGAAATAATGCTGATTAATCCGTTCATGTATAGCCTTACTGTTTAACATGCATGAAACAATGCTGAATCTGTTCACATGTAATCTACATGTGTGAAACAATGCTGANCTGAATCTGTTCACATGTAATCTACATGTGTGAAATAATGCTGATTAATCCGTTCATGTATAGCCTTACTGTTTAACATGCATGAAACAATGCTGAATCTGTTCACATGTAATCTACATGTGTGAAACAATGCTGAATCTGTTCACATGTAATCTACATGTGTGAAACAATGCTGATTAATCCGTTCATGTATAGCCTTACTGTTAAACATGCATGAAACAATGGTGTGAAATAATGCTGATTAATCCGTTCATGTATAGTCTTACTGTTTAACA
>NW_018467387.1:0-576 GCF_002113885.1 Mizuhopecten yessoensis
ACCTGAGACTAGTGAAATCTCCAGATAACCTGAGACCAGTGAAATTTCCAGGTAGCCCTTCATCCCATTATGTTACAGGCCCAATATCAGTACCCTGGGCCTTTTGGTTATTGAGAAGATGTTGTTTAAAGTAAAATATTGACGCCGGACGCCGCACCACGCCACAAGTGTTAGGACGAATTTTGAAATTGCGGCTTGCTCCAAAGCAGATAATCTTGATGTATGTATATATATATATATAGATTAGATTATAAATAAACAAGACCTTGCGAAGGAAAATATAGAATAAATAATAAATAAATCTGTCAGATCTTCCGCTAGACCTTTCTGCCTTCTAGGACTTCTTCAGGCGGATTGATGTGTATTTATCACCGTTGGTTACATGACGTCATCAATATTTGCAGTTAACATTTTATTGATGTCATCAATAAACAAGCATAGTGACGTCACAAACAATACCAGGACAAAGAAATCATCTACATACAATACATTGTAATATATTTACATTCTTGATGTTTGTTCTGTACATAAATCCGAGATAACGTAGTTGTGAGAAATAATAATAAACACATAAAT
>NW_018467388.1:0-576 GCF_002113885.1 Mizuhopecten yessoensis
CAATGATCATAAAGTATTTATGTCAATACACTTATATGCAAATAACATGTATTTATAATTGTCAAAATTAACTGATGTTAGCAAAGTCCTGCCAAACACTGGCTACTGCCTTGTCAAGTCCATACATACCTTAGTTACTAAGTCATTTGATACAAACCAATGTATATGTTCTTACATTGCATGTAAAGCACACTCCATCAACATTGACAGTCCACTTTTCCCAAGGTGCAAACCAAATAACTAAGCACGCCTCGATCCATTGATTAACATCACCTTGGCCTGCATTCAAATCTCCCACCAAATCCTGCAATATGAAGGAAAGAAGCCCAGAAATCCATTCTACCAAATAAGGGAAAGGGCGGGTGGGTTTCAACTTTCACCGTGACAAATTCGAATTGAAAAGGTCACTTCCGGTGCAGGTCAAAAGGTTGATTGGGTTTGTAACTTGCTTACATGTGCCAGGGGAGGCAACTCGTGCAGTAAATGACTTGCTTACATAATGCAATTAGGCAAAGCTAGTTAGAAATAAAAGCTGTTCCTTAAATAACACAAGTTATTCATTATTAATAACTTGCA
>NW_018467389.1:0-374 GCF_002113885.1 Mizuhopecten yessoensis
TATGCTATACGTAAGCTAGTGATACGTTATACGTAAGCCAGTGATTTGTTATACGTAAGCCAGTGATATATTATACGTAAGCTAGTGATATGTTATACGTAAGCCAGTGATATGTTTTACGTAAGCCGGTGATATGTTATACGTAAGCCAGTTATATGTTATACGTAAGCCAGTAATATGTTATACGTAAGCCAGTGATATATTATACGTAAGCCAGTGATATATTATACGTATGCCAGTGATATATTATACGTAAGCCAGTGATATGTTATACGTACGCCAGTGATATGTTATACGTAAGCTAGTGATATGTTATACGTAAGCCACTGTTATGTTATACGTAAGCCAGTGATATGTTATACGTAAGCCAGTGA
>NW_018467389.1:414-576 GCF_002113885.1 Mizuhopecten yessoensis
ATACGTAAGCCAGTGATATATTATACGTAAGCCAGTGATTTTTTATACGTATGCCAGTGATATATTATGCGTAAACCAGTGATATGTTATACGTACGCCAGTGATATGTTATACGTCAGCTAGTGATATGTTATACGTAAGCCAGTGATATGTTTTACGTAA
>NW_018467390.1:0-576 GCF_002113885.1 Mizuhopecten yessoensis
TGGTGGTGTTATAGCGTGAGGATTTGGTGGTGTTATAGTGTGGGTCTGTGGTTTTGTTATAGTGTATTTTTGTGTGGTGTTATAGTGTGAGATATTGGTGGTGTTATAGTGTGAGTGTGTGCTGTTGTAATAATGAAAGTGTTTGGTGGTGGTGTTGTTATAGTGTGAGTATTTGGTGGTGTTATAGTGTTAGTTATAGTGTATTTTTGTGTGGTGTTATAGTGTGAGATATTGGTGGTGTTGGTATGAGTGTTTGGTGGTGTTAAAGTGTGAGTGTTTGGTGTTGTTATAGTGTGAGTGTTTGGTGGTGTTATAGTGTGCAAATTTGGTGGGGTTATAGTGTGTGAGTTTGGAGGTGTTATCATGTGGAAGTTTGGTGGTGTTATAGTGTGAAAGTTTAGTGGTGTTATAATGTGAGTGTTTGGTGGTGTTAAAGTGTTAGTGTTTGGTGTTGTTATAGTGTGAGTGTGTGCTGGTGTAATAATGAAAGTGTTTGGTGGTGTTATATTGTGAGTGTTTGGTAGTGTTATAGTGTGGAAGTTTGGTGGTGTTCTAATGTGAGTGTTTGGTGGTGTT
>NW_018467391.1:0-576 GCF_002113885.1 Mizuhopecten yessoensis
GTGTTCCCACGTACCTGTAACATTACAATGTGTCCACACGTACCTTTACCATTACAATGTGTCCCCACGTACCTATAACATGATAATGTGTCCCCACGTACCTGTAACATGACAATGTGTACCAACGTACCTGTAACATTACAATGTGTCCACACGTACCTATACCATTACAATGTGTCCCCACGTACCTTCCCCACGTACCTATAACATGACAATGTGGCCCCACGTACCTATAACAATGACAATATGTCCCCACGTACCCATATCTAACATTACAATGTGTCCACACGTACCTTTACCATCACAATGTGTCCCCACGTACCTATAACACTACAATGTGTCCCCACGTACCTATAACATAACAATGTGTCCCCACGTACCTATAACATTACAATGTATCCCTACGTTCTTATAACATGACAATATGTCCCCACGTACCCATATCACTACAATGTGTCCCCACGTACCTATAACATGACAATGTGTCCCCACGTACCTAAAACATGACAATGTGTCCCCACGTACCTATAGCATTACAATGTGTCCCCACGTACCTGTACCATTACAATGTGTCCC
>NW_018467392.1:0-576 GCF_002113885.1 Mizuhopecten yessoensis
AAACCCGACGCCTCATGCTTTTGATATGGAGTCGTGTATGATGTCGTTGGATCGGGGTCACATGTACTGATGGGTTGGACAACACTTTCGAAATCGGCGTATATAACGAATGGCACTTTGAGTTGTTTATTGATTTGTGTAAATTTTAGTGACTGTTGTTCTTGTTGTTGTGGGAAACTCAACTTTTGAGGACCGTTTGGGGAACAGTACGGGACGTGATCGTCCAGAAGCTGCTGTGTGGTGTACCCGTGGAGACAGTAGTTACAGTAAAATGTTTTACAATCATGTGCCGTTCGCTCGCCTAACAGACGACTTAAATTTCTCACGAGACAGTAATGTCTGTGTTCCCCTTTCGAGAACAGGAGAAGATTCACATGTCTACTTGCGTCACGTAAATCGGTGACGTGTAATGGGTACACTTCGTCCCCTTTTAACCCTAAAACATTGACGGAGATGTCATTTTGTTTTTCAAATTTTGACAGAGGGACAGGGAAATCAATGCCATTTATGTTCAACTCATGTTGGTATTGAGTGTATTTTGAAACATGTCCGGGATTATCATCCCACGCAACACAG
>NW_018467393.1:0-576 GCF_002113885.1 Mizuhopecten yessoensis
GATTCCGGATCAACGCGATAGGGTATTAGATGAATGTATATTATAGTATTATCAGACTATTTTATAATTCCGGATGACTGGTGTAGGATTACGTATCAACGGGATAGGGTATTAGATGAATATATATGATACTATTATCGGGGTAGGATTCCAGATCAATGGGATAGATAGTATTATCAGACTATTTTATAATTCTGGATCACTGGGTTAGGATTCGGGATCAACGGGATAGGGTATCAGATGAATGTATATTATACTATCATCAAACTATTTTATAATTCCGGATCACTGTGGTAGGATTCGGGATCAACGGGATAGGGTATTAAATGAATGTATATTATACTATTATCAGACTATTTCATAATTCCGGATCACTGGGGTAGGATTCCGGATCAACGGGATAGGGTATTAGATGAATATATATGATACTATTATCAGACTATTTCATAATTCCGGATCACTGGGGTAGAATTCCAGATCAATGGGATAGGGTATTAGATGAATGCATGATACCATTATCAGACTATTTTTATAAATCTGGATCACTGGGGTAGGATTCCGGATCAACGGGATAGG
>NW_018467394.1:0-576 GCF_002113885.1 Mizuhopecten yessoensis
CCTACCCTAGCTATGTATCAGACAGGTTATCTGTTTTAGAACCTCAGTTCTGACCCACTCTCCGGTAAAATATTTATATTTCACATACCTTCACTTAAATGGTCTTATTACCATAACAGACAGCTTCATTACTTTATATCATATATACAAAAGGTGAATTTAGGAAGTTTGCTGTTATTTTCGCGCGTTTTCTGTCTGACACCTGTTTCATTGTTCGTGTATTTCTTACCTGTCATTTGTTTATGTGTTACAATGTGGTCTGCCGTCGTCCCGACCTTGAAATATTTCAGTCATAGCTACATCTGTACAAGTAAGTAAACGCTGAAGTTGTTTTCATCTAATGTACCCGATGTCTACATGTGGATCACGAATGAAAATCCGATCTTCCTGGCCGGAATACATACATCAAGCGTTCGCTTAATGTCAGTAATGTAACACTTATTTTCTTCTGCTTGAGTTGCTTCGTACAGCATATCGTCATCGTCGTGACCTTGTTTTCGTGTGTTACCCCATAACTTTACTAATGAAAGGTTGTATTACCCCATAACTTCAATATTGTTTGTTTGTATTACCCCA
>NW_018467395.1:0-576 GCF_002113885.1 Mizuhopecten yessoensis
TGCTGGCGTGCCTGCTACGTTAGTGACCATAGCATTGCTCTAGTGTTGGCGTGCCTGCTACATTAGTGAACATAGCATTGCTCTAGTGCTGGCGTGCATGCTACATTAGTGACCATAGCATTGCTCTAGTGCTGGCGTGCCTGCTATTTTAGTGACTATATCATTGCTCTAGTGCTGGCGTGCCTGCTACATTAGTGACCATAGCGTTGCCCTAGTGTTGGCGTGCCTGCTACATTAGTGACCATAGCANTGCTATTTTAGTGACTATATCATTGCTCTAGTGCTGGCGTGCCTGCTACATTAGTGATTATAGCGTTGCCCTAGTGTTGGCGTGCCTGCTACATTAGTGACCATAGCATTGCTCTAGTGCTGGCGTGCCTGCTACATTAGTGACCATAGCATTGCTCTAGTGCTGGCGTGCCTGTTATTTTAGTGACTATATCATTGCTCTTGTGCTGGCGTGCCTGCTACATTAGTGACCATAGCGTTGCCCTAGTGTTGGCGTGCCTGCTACATTAGTGACCATTGCACTGCTCTAGTGCTGGCGTGCCTGCTACATTAGTGACCATAGCGTTG
>NW_018467396.1:0-576 GCF_002113885.1 Mizuhopecten yessoensis
TTGACAAATCTATCTCAACACGGCAGCATTGCTGTCACCATGTATGTGGTATATCTAAACTGGAATCTTTGAAAACAAGATGAAAACCGAAGTATACAAAGTAAAATTCACATGACTGAGATTGTTTCGGTGAGGCAGACGGATCACCCTAATGAGTGTCCTCCGAGTAATGAGTGTCCTCAGAGTGTCCTCGGAGATTTTTGCGCGCCCGCGAGTTCGTTATTAGATTTTTTCACTTTTTTCTTCTGATTCGTAACTATTGTTCACTTACTTAGGTGTGTGCAAAATATCTGGTTGATCATAACAGTATAAAGTACCGAAATACGTCGATAAAAATGCATATTTGGGAAGAATGAGTGTCCTCGGAGGTTTTTGCGCGCCCGCGAGTTCGTTATTAGATTTTTTCACTTTTTTCTTCTGATTCGTAACTATTGTTCACTTACTTAGGTGTGTGCAAAATATCTGGTTGATCATAACAGTATAAAGTACCGAAATACGTCAATAAATACTATTTTCACAGTGGCGGATCATGAGGCAAAGCTGGGGGGGTTTCCAAAAGTTTTGGGGCGAGACATT
>NW_018467397.1:0-197 GCF_002113885.1 Mizuhopecten yessoensis
ACAGGTACCAGATACACCAGAGGAAGACAGGTACCAGATACTCCATAGGAAGACAGGTACCAGATACTCCAGAGGAGTACAGGTACCGGATACACCAGAGGAAGACAGGTACCAGATACACCAGAGGAAGACAGGTACCAGATACACCAGAGGAAGACAGGTACCAGATACACCAGAGGAAGACAGGTACCAGATAC
>NW_018467397.1:334-576 GCF_002113885.1 Mizuhopecten yessoensis
AGGTACCAGATACTCCAGAAGAGGACAGGTACCAGATACTCCAGAGGAGGACAGATACCAGATACTCCAGAGGAGTACAGGTACCAGATACTCCAGAGGATTACAGGTATCAGATACTCCAGAGGATTACAGGTACAAGATACTCCAGAGGAGGACAGGTACCAGATACTCAAGAGGATTACAGGTACCAGATACTACAGAGGATTACAGGTACCAGATACTCCAGAGGAGGACAGGTACCA
>NW_018467398.1:0-576 GCF_002113885.1 Mizuhopecten yessoensis
TTGCTGTATTTTTCGCGTCATATCCACTATTACATCCTTTTCTTTGGTATTCAGTAAGGTCATCCCAGACTCATCGTCCTCTAACATCGTCGTTGCCTTGTCTTTGATAATTTTCCATGCTGTCTCGAGTGAAGGTTGCCCAGTAAAGGTTGCCTTGATCACATCATCTATTGGTTTGATATGGTTGCAGTTTTTGTGTGAAATGGCAACACATATACAACAACACATAGAGCTGTGATCAAGACAGTAAACCTCCAACGGATGTCCTTCGTGGTTAGGACAGTTTTCGTTTACCGTTGTATCACAAAATCCTCGATCTTTGTTGGGAACAAGTCGATGTTTTGCTGTCATTTTGTTTCGTTCGTGAAAACTTCTGCACTCTCTACAGAGCATCTCAGTGCAGCCAGTGCACCAGACAACAGCATGGTTGGATTCTCCTATCCTTCGACACGCCTCACAGTTCTGGTCATCTGACGACTTTGTTGTCTGGTTGATAAAGAGATTGTTTATCGGAAACGAGGTCCCCCAGGCGTCTACATCCGTGTTGACGTCACGTGGGCTAGTTGGTTTGTCACA
>NW_018467399.1:0-576 GCF_002113885.1 Mizuhopecten yessoensis
AAATTCTTTTCTTCACCTTTACTTACACCTTACTTTTTTATTTTGGTAATTAAGTCCAAAATTGACAAATACCTCCTACGGTCCGGGTGAATGTGTACTCCAATATCAGGAAGGGGTGACGATCTATGCGCCTTGCGTGGCACCTTCTCCAGGATCTAGAATAACACAACATACTTAATACATGTATGTTATTCCTGATAATCAGGTAAATTCTTTTCTTCACCTTTACTTACACCTTACTTTTTTATTTTGATAATTAATTCCAAAAGTGACAATAACCTCCTATGGACCACGGGAATGTGTACTCTGAGATCAGGAAGGGGCGACGATCTGTGTGCCTTGGGTAGCACTTCCTCCAGGATCTAGAACAACACAACATACTTGATACATGCATGTTATTCCTGATAATCAGGTAAATTCTTTTCTTCACCTTTACTTACACCTTACATTTTTATTTTGATAATTAATTCCTAAAGTGACAATAACCTCCTATTGACCGGGGGAATGTGTACTCCAATATCAGGAAGGGGTGACGATCTATGAGCCTTGCGTGGCACCTCCTCCAGGATCTAGAAT
>NW_018467400.1:0-576 GCF_002113885.1 Mizuhopecten yessoensis
TAAAGTATTTGACATTCAATGTTACACTTTGATGTTTATAGTATTGGACACTCTGTGTTACATTTTGATGTATATATTATTTGACATTCTGTATTAGACTTTGATGTATATAGTATTTGACATTCTGTGTTACACTTTGATGTATATAGTATTTGACATTCCGTGTTACTCTTTGATGTATATAGTATTTGACATTCCGTGTTACACTTTATTGTAGATAGTTTTTGAAATTCTGTGTTACACTTTGTCATTTTATTGTAGATAGTATTTGACATTATATGATACACTTTGTGTGTAAATAGTATTAGACAATCTTTACAACACGTTGTGTGTTAATAGTGTTAGACAATCTTGACTACACTTTGTGTGTAAATAGTGTTAGACAATCTTTACTACACTTTGTTGTATCAGTCTGTGTTTTACGTTGATTTATTTGACATTGAGTTTCACACTTTGTCTCCAATAAATGGTATATGACTATGATATACTTTGTCTGTTGTTAATAATATTTGACTGTCTGTGTTAAAATGCGTTCACTATGAATAGTATGTGACATTCGATGTTACACTTTGTCAG
>NW_018467401.1:0-576 GCF_002113885.1 Mizuhopecten yessoensis
ATCACTGTATGGGAGTGCGGATGTCTGTGTACCTGTTATCACTGTTGGAGGGTGGATGTCTTTGTACCTGGTATCACTCTATGAGTTTTGTAAAAGATCTGATTCATGACAGCTTTACGTGTAAAACTGGTGGATGCAAAACAAAACTAATACCGATTAATCATAATCTGTATTTCAAACTCAGAAACAATCTAAAAGCCATGGCAAAGGAAATATTTACATACAGATACTTCACTTAGTAAAAGCACAAGGAGGATAAGACTAGGTGTTCCGGAAGGGTAGCCTTCTTCTGGTTCATCGACGACATCCGTCTGGTATATCTAGACGACAGCCGCTTATGCTTTATTGCTTTTCATTTTGAGTTTGCGTTTGTGCACTTAAATAACATTTAATTGTTTAATGTCATAAATATTTTGTAAATTTTAAAAATTATATTTAAAGCTGTTTTGATTGATCTATAAGACAATTTCTGTGGACGAAAAATGAGAAAATGCATTATATCAATATGATTAGGTAAGCATTCTTGAAACTAACTTTTTTCTAAACATTTTCTTCAGGTTGGTAAGTATGGATTAT
>NW_018467402.1:0-576 GCF_002113885.1 Mizuhopecten yessoensis
CATTTTTTTTTGAAATTTCTGATCTTGAAAGATATTATTGGTAGCTTACTTTTTAACAAGTAAGAAACATAGACTAGTTTTAGAACTATATGAAATAACGTGTCAAAAATGAAAAAATTCTCATAAGAAATGAAATTTCACACATTTTGCTGCTTAATTCTTAAATAAAAAGTACAATTCTTTATTGAAATAGTGTCATATTCGGTATCAAAATAACAGTTAAAATACGTTGCACACGATGATGATACAACTCTATAGTAATTGTACCATTTAAATGCTCTAGGAGGAATTGTATTACTGCACCTTTAACACACACACAGGTGTAAGTCAAGGAGGTCCCATTTATCATCAAACGGATTCTGAAACTAACTGTTCCTGATTTAAGCTTCCTATACTCATACCTTTTTGTATTGATCTTGTTTTGAAATTCCATTTGTGGGCTAACAGATTTATGTTAAATATCCATAGGCGTTGACCCTACCTTTAGAATGGTTGTTATCATCAATTTATGTCATTGTTGATGATGTGTTCGACGCCACCAACAGTGACATCAATATCTGGTTTTATTGACGGTGT
>NW_018467403.1:0-576 GCF_002113885.1 Mizuhopecten yessoensis
TTACATAAAAACAGAAAACATAGGCAGCAAGGAAAACTTGTTGTATAAAAACTATAATTTAATATTCAAATATCAAATTATCATAATGTTTAGAACTGGTGTACACTGTTTGACTGTTTGATACTTTTACACTGTTTGACTGGTTGATACTTTCTTTCAGTGGTCTTGTTGCAGAGAAGGCAGATGACCAGTTGTTCGTGGTTGACAAAGATGCTTTTGATCCCAAGGAAAATGGTAATATTTATAAAAGTAACTTCTAAATCAAACTTGGAAATACGTCTGTGATATACATGTAAAATGTGCTTGACTTTGAGACATTCTATCTGATTGGCTCTAATTTTAGTGTAATAAGCGATACAATTTCATAGCATCATCATTTCGCTTGAAGTAAAAGCAGCAGGTCAATATGGAAAGGCAATAGCGCCTAGACAGTAATAATAATTGGCATTTTTACAGCAGTACTGTTCTTCCCCGGGAAATTTAAGCTATATATATATGCCCCAAATAGCTGGATGCCGTCGATTACTTTTTATTTTACATACAGTTAGTTGTGTGAACTGATTTTCTGTACTTATT
>NW_018467404.1:0-576 GCF_002113885.1 Mizuhopecten yessoensis
GGTCCATAGTACATCATTTTCAACTTTAAGAACAAAATATTTGGAAATTAAGAAGCAGCAAAGAAACAAAAGAAATTTACCATGAAAATTGATAAAGGTCACAAATTAAGGTCAAAGTTCAAACAGCATTTTGTCAGTTTGTGCCTTAACCTCTGTACAACATTGTACTGACATTGATAAATCTTTTTGTCACGTGTAATGTTGACTTGTTTCCAGATTGTGTCCGATGCCAACTTGGATGATTCATGGAGACAGTTGGGGATGGAGGCCATTGTGACCTTGTCAGAAACCGCCCCAGCTATGGTTCGGAAATTCAGCAAATTCATGTCCCTCCTTGGTATGTCACTGAAACTTAAACGATTACAAAATAAATTTAAGCAAAGAATTCAAACTCATATGTTACTTTAAGCTCCAATATACACTATATCAATGTATGACCAGGGATAATCCTGGAGGGGGCCATGAACCCTCAAAACTGAAATTGACCCCTCCATATTACAATTTTCTTTTTGATTTTACATAGAATGGCCTCTCTTAATTTTGATATTGACTATTTTTTAACTGTTCCTGAAAATC
>NW_018467405.1:0-576 GCF_002113885.1 Mizuhopecten yessoensis
ACACTAGCGAGTACCACTTGACGTGTCCTACGTCGTAAAAAAATCGAGACGTTTGGGTTTTTATATCTGTTAACATGCCAATTTCTGCTTTATATATTGTATACTGAAATTAATTACTTGGTGAAACATTCAGATGACGGTCAGATATATTACATGGGCTTTTACGATCATGCAGTCGGATACAGCATGCATTTTCTGTCCCCGAACCTGCACGGGCTATTTCTTTACGAATTGAGGGGTTTGAACCAAATTTTGTTCAGAGCTTTTTCGGGCAAGGGGAATTCAAATTTATATAAACAAAGGGTAAAGTTCCCCTGGTGGCCGAGGGGCGGGGCACATTAAAGAGACGACCGATTAAAACTCCTCTTTTCTCTACAAATTGAGGGATTCTGAACAGATATTGTGTCCGGCATCCTTGGGCAAAGGAAACATATTTTTATGTAAACGGATGGTGTCGCCCAATAGGGGGTAGTGAGGTTTTAATCTTTTAATTCCTGTGACCTTAGTACGATTGAAAGGTTCGAAACACACTTTGTGCAAATGGACTCAATTTTGTATTAACCGAGTATGTACTTC
>NW_018467406.1:0-576 GCF_002113885.1 Mizuhopecten yessoensis
ATAGTTAATGTAATTAGGTAAACGTAGATCGAAATACATACCAAGCATGACATGAACTTGTTCGTTTGTGGTATTTATTGAATAAATAAAAAAGGGGAATGCTTGTTGATGACGTCTTACGAACAGACTGACATTATTGTAAGGATAACTATGTACTCGGAGCCCATTTGCTATATTTTTTCGGCAGGCATACAAAGTTGAACCCCCATAAAACACCAGCGTTTAAAGATGCTTTAAAAGACTGCTCACGTTTTGAACTATTGGTACATGTAGTACCAGTCATTATGTTTCTCGGTAATTCAAGGAATGAACGCAGGGTGCAGGTTATCAACTATTTGATCTAAGACACGGTGAAATTATTTGAAGTTAGATATATTTACCATTGGAACTTGGTAAATAAAGGCTCCAGTCAATCATATCCGTTGCACTGGGAACAACAGTATGACGCCCGTCATTGCACGGCACTGAAGGTATAAAGAAAAATAGACATGTCACATGAATACAACAGTCTTCGACTATTAATGTAAAAATGTCAGATCAAAACACTGGCCTTTTTGTCTTTTAAGCAAACCAATT
>NW_018467407.1:0-576 GCF_002113885.1 Mizuhopecten yessoensis
TCGCCAGTTTTGGTAGAGCTGTAGGATGCTCGCTTCAATGGATTTTGTCTTCTGCCGTTGTCAATGAAGCGTAACTGAAGGTGAAGGTAGTCATTGCGAATAAGTATAGAAATGTTGCGAATACTATGGCGTGCGTTCAATTGACGCGTTATCGATATATGTTTTCCCCGTATTTGCCCAGTTTATCCTATTATGGTCCAGTTTGTTATGATGTTAATTGGGCCGTTTTCTCATGTTATTGTCAATATGCAAGTGGTAAATTAATAATAAATATATGTTCTATATTACACAGGGATGTAATATAGAACATTGTACATATCATACAGGACTGTAGAACACAACATTGTACATCACACATGGATGCAATACTGAACATTGTACATCACACACATTACTGTAATACAGAACAATGTACATCACACAGAGGGTTGTAATAAAGAACATTATATATCTCACACATGACTGTAATAGGGAACATTGTACATATCATACAGGGCTGTAATACAGAACATTGTACATCACACACATGACTGTAATACAGAACATTGTATATCACACATGGATGTAATACAGAAC
>NW_018467408.1:0-576 GCF_002113885.1 Mizuhopecten yessoensis
TCAGTTTTCACATTTATACATTAAACATTGTAAAAGATAATGAATAGCAGTTGCATAATAATCATCACACATACAAGTTGGAGACTCTTTCAATTGATCTTTCAACATATCATAGTTCAGCTTACTCGCCTCATTTATCAGTTGACATAAGATTATATTACACTTTCTGCTTTCACAAATTTTAAATACATTCGGGATATCATTATTGAAACATATTTTATCATATACCTTGGCCTTAAATTTATTTAAGTAGGGGAATGTACTATATCATTTTTAAGCCCATTGAATTTGTTGCACATTACTGGGAAGAAACTTTTAACATATGATTATGTACGACATAGTGGCGGGTTAAACATTTCTACATTTCTTAGAGTAAACCTTTCATTTTCTGGGTTATGAATACGAGGATCAATTATGTCACGGAGGTATGTGGGCGATAAATCATAAATCATCTTATACATCTGAATAAGCTTATGGTTCATCCTCTGATTAGACAGAGATTCCCAACCTAGTTCTTTATATAGAGTTTGTGTGATGTACCTTTCCTTAGACCTGGCAACTTCTAGTTGTACAGAT
>NW_018467409.1:0-576 GCF_002113885.1 Mizuhopecten yessoensis
ATTTGCATATTTGCAATTAATATTTGACAGCTTCATGCAAATCTGAAAATTTTAATTTGTAAAAAACACACCTTTATGTATTCCTTATACAATTTATTGAGTCACGTATGCGTTATTCGTAATGTTTATGGTTGGGTAATGTCAATTTTAATCCAATCATTTAACACTGAACTTATTGTCTTAAATTGTGCTCTGAAATGCTCTGAACCTTGTGAGATCAGGATATGTAAAGAATTGTGAGAACAGTGTGTTACAAGGACAAGTAACGAATAAGGATGGACCGTATTGATGTTATCGTGTCTGTACTTCTTTGTGTTCTATTTACAGCACATGTTTTATAAATTAGTATTGCCATGTTTCAATCACAAGTAATAGTTTGCATATATTTATAATTTATGTGAATAAATCAGAATTAAACTATGTTAAATTTAAAATCATTTGTAATTTTTTGTGCAATGTGTATTATTGTATTAAGGACTAAGGAAAGGACCGTACCAAGCTTATTGCGGTCCAACTTTATGTTAATACAATAAATATGTATACATTTGTTTTTAACCTGTATGTTTTACAGCATTT
>NW_018467410.1:0-576 GCF_002113885.1 Mizuhopecten yessoensis
TCCCTACAACAAAGAGATAGATAAAAGTTCAAATACTACCTGTTATATGTGAAACAGGATTTCTTCATTTAAAGAATAAAACTGGTAATCGATAACAGCAAACCTGCTGTGAATTATTTTAATATGGATATTATTTTTCGATAAATTGCTGTTCTATATAAAAATAAATACCAATTGAAATGCCTTTGTTTCACTTACTTTGCCGGTTGATGTCATCTTGATCAATTCTTACGTCTTACAACCTAAAAAAACATATTTATATTAATTTATTGGTTTGATTATATAATACATGTATGAATATCATATTAATCGAAAATGTAAAACAATATTCGAGAATTTTATTATACGTTTATGAACAATATTACACAACCAATTGTCTATAGTTCGTCCAGTGACAAGCGTCTTTGTTTGGTTAAAAGTTGACTCGGTGAAGAAAATTTTGAAAGTACATCAAATGTAAGTATGTACATAATAAACATGAACCGCAAAAGTAATAATAAAACTATTCCAACGTAATATGACAAGTATGAATTTTCTCGAACCAAACATATGTTTTTAAGTTTTTAAAGGCAACAC
>NW_018467411.1:0-576 GCF_002113885.1 Mizuhopecten yessoensis
CATTATTCCGCAATTTTTCACAAGGAACTAATGTAAAATGGCCCATGAACACAACTCTTGATCATCTATTATTCATTTGTCGTCCAAACTTCGAACTGTTTATCACACAAAAATCTCAACATTCGGGCACTGCCCAAAAGATATATAATTATCCAAGACAATGGAACTTTCCAAAAATCAATATATAAACATCGCTTTTGACATTTCTTTTGTGTCAGAAATACTTTCTTTTAATTTTGTTGTTGTAAATATTAGACATTCATTGATTATTCTATCATTGTCCATCTTTCCTTTTTGACTGTTTTTGGAAGATAATAGGTACGATCCTAAAGAAACAATCATTAGTATCCAAAATCGTCCGTCATTACGTCCGTATATCCGTCTGTCCAAGGTCATGTGAAAACAATTCCGTGCTACAGTCCCCCGTGGTAGCTATATACTATAGTGGCGACAAAGATCGACCTAGAGTCTCCTGCTAGCTCGTGCAACAGTCCCCTGTGGTACATGTAGCTATATACTATAAGGGAGGCAATGATGTTACCGTTCCCTTGTGTAAGCTATGCACTTATAGGGGGG
>NW_018467412.1:0-576 GCF_002113885.1 Mizuhopecten yessoensis
CATTTAAAAGAAAACACACGGAGGGCCACCCTGAGAGACATTGTAGGAGAGGTCATTTAAGAGAAAACACGAAGGGCCACCCTGAGAGATAACGTAGGAGAGGTCATTTAAAAGAAACACGGAGGGCCACCCTGAGAGATAACGTAGGAGAGGTCATTTAATAGAAAACGCACGGAGGGCCACCCTAAGAAAATACGTACGGAGGAACACCATACAAAAACTTCACGGAGGGCCGACCTAAGGAATTGAATACGATGTACTACCCTTAGAGATAACCTGCGGAGGGACGGCCACTTTTGGAGATTATATATGGAGGTTGGGGGCACCCTTGGAGGTTACGAACGGGGAGTCGCCCTGAGAGATTACGCACGAAGGGCTGTTTTAAGAGAAAATGTTCGGAGGACCACCTAAGAGCTTACGCAAGGAGAACAACCATAAGGTTTTACATATGGTGTGCTACCCTAAGTGATTACGTACGGAGAGATATCCTAGGATATTATAAACAGGGTGTCACCATAAGATATCACGTATATAGGGCCACCCTAGGAGATTACGTACATAGTGCCACCTTTAGGA
>NW_018467413.1:0-576 GCF_002113885.1 Mizuhopecten yessoensis
TTTCCCTATCCTACACCCTTGGGCATGAAAGAGTCTTATAATATTAGATGACTCACATTTTTCCTACATCTTCCTTGAATCGATCATAGTCACATAGGGTCAGTGATTTTATGATATTAACTTGATGTTACTTTATTTAGAAACAGACCATTTATATTTACTTTTAGACATCATTTCAATTGAACATCACAACAATGCTCTCTGCGAAATGCAGCACTATTCTCTGTTAAATTAATATAAATTTTCTTTTGTGCAAGTTTAATCCGCTAGATGTCTCTTTGGGGCTCAGGGTCAATTGAGATTAACATAAAACATGTTTTGTAGTGGAAAGCATGCCATAAACAGATACTAATAATAATACCTGGCCTCCTCTGCTCTACAATCTGGTATATAAAAAATCTCTCGTCCTCAGAAAGCTACGTTATCACAGCTAGCCAGAAACAAGAAAACCTGGGTGTTTGGGGAAAAATACCTATCACATCCATATATAGTTATATCCTTTCCAATAGCACCACATCATATTCAAATCATCTGATGGAAGGGGCTGTGCATATGATGTAATCAGTTTTAGCAATA
>NW_018467414.1:0-576 GCF_002113885.1 Mizuhopecten yessoensis
TCTCGAGCGCTCGACTTATTATCTCGAAGGCTCGACTAATTATCTCGCTATCCAACGTATCTACATTGTACATACATGTAACAAGTTAGAATTGTTCGCACAAATAAGAACAGTGCATACGGATGCATAATACATTTCGAAACTACGAGAAGTTATGTCGAGCGCTCGAGATAATAAGTAGAGTGCTCGAGATAATAAATGTAGAAAATAAAATTGCGTATGTCCTAAATGTACCAAAGTATAAAAACAATAATAAAAGTAAATATAATGTTACTGTCCTTATGGAATGTGTTTGTAACTGTTAAAGTAATGCATTTCAAAACATTATTCAATACATATACCAGTAAAATACAGTGACGACTTTTAGAGATTAATCAACTCAAAGACGAGAAACAATTCCAATAGATCCAGTTTGTATTTGTCTTCTTAAATACACCTCTAGATGGTGTAACCCAATGTCCCTCTCTCTTACTATCAGTTGAAGAAACAACAATCGTATTTCTAAACTTTATACAAACATAACGTGTGCACTGTATGATAAACCGTATTCATGTATTTATGTATATAATCATACAT
>NW_018467415.1:0-576 GCF_002113885.1 Mizuhopecten yessoensis
AATATCGCGTTATATTGTATAGGTATGAGGCTACATCTTCACAATACCTTGGTTTTTTAGAATATCGCGTTCTATGGTGTAGTTAAAAGAATACTTAACGAAACAATACCTTATTTTTTTGAATTTCAACACAAGCATTTACGACTATATATACTTATTTTTAGTTACTTTGATGCTAAATCACAAATGTCATTCACAATAGCTAAGAGTGCAGCTCAATTGCAGTCATATGGAATCAGCAGTATATACATTCATATATTTTTACATTTGCGCTGCAATCCGCTATATGAACAATACCAGCAGAAATGAAACTCTCGTGACGTAACACGTGGTTTACTTACGACGTCATAGATTATCCTTTTTTCAATCAGAGTCTTGTCGCTTCGCTTCGGATAACACGGAGAATGACCCTGTGTCAAACGCTCAAATGATTACGTTTAATTATTGGCGGCAATTTTAGTTATAAAGAGCTGTTCCGCCAATGTCGTTTCAAGGAAGCATTAAATAAATAAATAATTTAAGAACAAATAGATAAAGTTAAACAATTGTTCTATAGTAAAAATGTAAATATATGGA
>NW_018467416.1:0-576 GCF_002113885.1 Mizuhopecten yessoensis
ATAATATTTGTGCTATTAAACTTTCTTATAACATTTGTGCTATTAAACTTTTCTTATAATATTTGTGCTATTAGACTTTTCTTATATTATTTGTGCTATTAGACTTTTGTTATAATATTTGTGCTATTAGACTTTTGTTATTATATTTGTGCTATTAGACTTTTGTTATAATATTTGTGCTATTAAGACTTTTTTTTATTATATTTGTGCTATTAGACTTTTGTTATTTGTATAAATTGAGCCAGAAAAACCAGTGGTCTATCACAATAAGTTACAACAGTTGGTAAGTATAGCACTTTTAAGTCTTAATTTACTCACCAGTGGTCTGTAGAATTATTTTTGGAAGCTGACAAGGAAAAGATGGCCTGAAAAAATAAATATTATACCTTTACAAAAGACATCTGTAGAATATGCTAAAAATATGAAACAATTAAATCCTTTCTTAAGTTGGGAGTAAGTTTTCAATTTGTTCAAAATAAACAACTCTTAACTCACAACAAAAGTTGTTATAAACAAAATAAAAACTTCATTGTCATCTTAGTCAACGTGATGATTCCAAGGTAGTTTACCTTTATA
>NW_018467417.1:0-576 GCF_002113885.1 Mizuhopecten yessoensis
CACACTAACAACATATATCACACTAACACCACAGATCACACTAACATCACAGATCACACTAACATCAAATATCACACTAACACCATAGATCACACTAACATAATATATCGCACTAACACCACAGATCACTCTAACATCACATATCACACTAACACCATAGATCACACTAACACCACAGATCACTCTAACGTCACCGATCACACTAACGTCACAGATCACACTAACGTCACGGGAACACACTAATATCACGGATCACAATAGCATCACAGATCACACGAACGTAACAGATCACACTAACACCACATATCACACTAACATCACATTCACAGATCACAATAACATCACATATCACACTAAACCCACAGATCACACTAACGTCACATATCACACTTACATCACAGATCACACTAACAACATATATCACACTAACACCAAAGATCACACTAACATCAGAGATCACACTAACATCACGGATCACACTAACGTCACAGATCACACTAACGTCACATATCACACTAACACCACATATCCCACTAACACCACATATCACACTAACGTCACAGATCACACTAACGT
>NW_018467418.1:0-576 GCF_002113885.1 Mizuhopecten yessoensis
CAAAACCACTTAGCTTAGTCATCTTCCTCGCTAAATACCTCTGTATCAAGCCTTAAGTGCAGACTGGCATGTTACACTTGAACTGGGATTAAACTACAATACAATACAAATAACCCACTTAATAATGTTATTATGATACCCTATACTATTTACAACAATGGAACTTACATACTTATATATTTATATATGTAATGGAAAACCTTAACTATACACTATATACACGTACGGCATACGACACCTTAATATTTAACACCCACTAACATTTGCGTTCCTTCTAATTAACTGATACCTGCTATCGTGTATATATACACTTTTCAGTATAAACAATACTAAATGATAGTGAAATAGTGTTGCAAAATGTCATATAACCCGTGTACTTATTGCATACAACCCTATATAAACACAAACAATACTATGAGCGCACCTGTATTATCCCGAAACACATAGGTATCTATAAATACGTTATGTAGCTCATTATATAAAATATCGCTGTTTATCTACACATCATGTTCTAAACAATCACACATATGGTAGTTAAAAGTGTTGATGGGTACGGTACTCACCGCAAGCTGTAGT
>NW_018467419.1:0-576 GCF_002113885.1 Mizuhopecten yessoensis
CTAAATCAAGCTGTTGTTGCATTTTCTTGTTGTTAAAAGGATGGAAACAATGAATTCAGAATAACTGTGAGAAATAATGTTTTGAATAAAAGATTCCATGCCAGCTATTCCGATTGTGAAGGTAGATTAGTTTAATTGTAGTCAACTTATGTGGTATATAGTGTAGTCATTGATTGCCTTCCCTATATTGGATTCCTAATTGATAAAGTATTTTTCTAATCTATTTTTATTTCATTATACCTCATTGCTCAAGTATATGCAAATATCGCCTTCTTACTTGCATACATTTTTGTGTAGTTACGGTTGTAATGAACTCATATTTATCTTCAAGTGTCAATAGTAATGTTTTTTACTCTGAATTTACATGCAGGGAGTAGCTCCTGACAGAATGCAATTTGTGTATGAAGGAGTGTATCTCCTTAATCGTTTATATCATAAGTATTAGCCGTGTATTAAAGACAGAGCGTTAACACATAAACTCGTTCCTCACATTGAGGTGAATGCGCAGCGGATCGCCAAAATAGACAATTTCGTAAGTGTTGTATACTTTCAGCATGCGATCCGGGATTTTATGGG
>NW_018467420.1:0-576 GCF_002113885.1 Mizuhopecten yessoensis
CACACTGCACATCGTGTAACGTTGTGCGATCCCACAACTGTACATCCACATTTTCATTGTTAATAACATCACGTTTCATTAGATCTGGTTATTTTGTGATGGTTGGAAAGGATAATGAGAAAGTGGTACAGAAGGGAGTGCATGAGTTGTGAAAGAGTTGGTCTGAAAGTTCGTGTTTGTTAGATTGTAATTTAGTGAATCAAATTGATTTATGGAACCTAAATACAAATCTGAAGTGTTTATTGAGCAGGATCACTCTCCCGGGGAGAGTGAAAATGGCTTAGTCAATGTGTGTACTTCACTTTCAAAGCCAACTATAAGTCACAAGTCATCTATGTATGGTATAAGTGCAGAAAACTCCTAGGGAGTTTAGTCTTAAAATTTACCAGACTCCAAGTTAAGTTTTTGTTATAATTTGTTTAATGTCCTATCAACAACATGGAGGGACTAAACTTTATCTGCTGCCCCCATTTCAACACCTTCCTGACTTCTCGCTTTTCTATCTACTGTACAATTCCTGCCGTGTCTCCTTAGACACATGCCCTCATATGACCCGGATAGTTGCGAGGACGTAAA
>NW_018467421.1:0-576 GCF_002113885.1 Mizuhopecten yessoensis
ATGACCTTTTAATTTGTTTCTATATTTAGTATCTTTGGCGTCTTGGACGATTTTATTTGGCAGGAAGTTTGATCCTAATATTTGTGTTCTAGCCCTATATTTGAGTATTATTTTCTCTTCTTATCTTTAGTTGTAATTCACCGCTTTCTGCTAGTAAGCTAATTGATTGAGTATGTTTAATTAATCTCAGTTTTTTCTTCATGCTTTTTGTTGGATGATGTTAAGGGCATTATCGGAAGCCGAGTTATACATTTAACATCCATAATCTGTTTTTGATCTGATTAATACCTTGTATAGTGTGAGAAGGGTATTTTTTATTTGATTCTAATTTATTTCCGGGAACAAATACTACTAGTGTGTTTAGAGCATTCTTTAAAATATTCTTAATATGTGGGATCCATGATAGTTTTTGGTCAAATATCATTCCTAGGTTTCTCTTATCTTTCCAAAATTAGTTATCAACTTTAGAATGTCGTCCTACTTCTTTAAATGACTTTAGTAGCCCCTCGTGCCAGATAAGATCATGTGCTTTTTCTTTAATTTTATTCCATACGGTTTAAGCATTAGTTTTATTGT
>NW_018467422.1:0-577 GCF_002113885.1 Mizuhopecten yessoensis
CTCTTTGCAGGTCATAAAAAGATTAATACACATACTAACTGTGATACCTCCCAGGGTCCTGTCACCCCAGCATGGTGACCTTATAACATTGAAATGGTTGAAATATTTAGTGTCCTATAATGAAAAACACCTACTGGCAATCCGGAGGCACGGTAGTCTAGTGGTAGGACACTGGGCTCGTGACCGAGGGGTTGCGGGTTCGAGTCACGGCACGGCACTGTGTTGTATATTTGAGCAAGATACTTTGCTCCGCTTGTTCCAGTCTACTCAGCTATAAATGAGTATGTGGTTGGGCAGTGCTATAATTGTAGAATGCTAACTGTGAGTGCCGGAATGGCAGCACCGGATGTATGGTCCCCAGGGAGTTGAGAACGATATTGGCTGGTTGCAAAGGTCCTATAACCACGGATAATAATTTATGAATCACTTTAAGATGGTCTACGAACTAGGTTGTGATAAAGCGGTATATAGGAACCTCAAATTATTATTATTATTATAGACAAATACCAAAGTTTTCCCCAGACAGGTCTGTCACCCAGAAATGCACTCATGCAAGGGACAGGGCTAAGATATACAA
>NW_018467423.1:0-577 GCF_002113885.1 Mizuhopecten yessoensis
GCATTGTAGGCTTGGACAAGCGGTGCCACGTAATATGTCCAGTCATGAGGTTTCTTGTGCTCCTCAAGGGTTGCTAGCATCCCGAGGAGTGTTCTATTAAACCTTTCTGCTGAGCCATTTCCTTGTGGGTGATATGGAGTGGTTCTAGTCTTCTGAACTCCGGCAATCTTACAGAGTTCCTTAATAACTTTGCTCTCAAAGTTACGACCTTGATCACTTTGAAGCTGCTCAGGAAAGCTGTAATAGGCTATGAACTTTTCGTACAATGCCTTAGCTGTTGTATGTGCTGTCTGATTGCGACAAGGCACTGCCTGAGCATATCTGGTGAAGTGATCAGTTATGACCAGAATATTCTCATACCCACTCGTGGATCTCTCATCAATACAAAGTATCTGAAGTGGCCTTGAGGATTCTATTGGAACTAGCTCAGCGACTGTTTTCACTGGTGTCTTACGTCTGATACAGCGACCACAAGTCTCAACTTTCATGTTTACGTCTTTCTCAAGACCAGGCCAGTAAAAGTGTTGCCGTACCAGCCAAAGAGTTTTCTCCCTTCCCTGATGTCCAACATCATCAT
>NW_018467424.1:0-577 GCF_002113885.1 Mizuhopecten yessoensis
CACTAAATAGACAAGGTGTTGAAGTACAACACATATAGTGTACACACAATAGACAAGGTGTTGAAGTACAACACATGTAGTGTACACTAAATAGACAAGGTGTTGTAGTACAACACATATAGTGTACACTAAATAGACAAGGTGTTGAAGTACAACACATGTAGTGTACACTTAATAGACAAGGTGTTGAAGTGAGTCCATAGACAAGGTGTTGAAGTTAGTCCATAGACAAGGTGTTGAAGCAAGTCCATAGACAAGGTGTTGAAGTAAGTCCATAGACAAGGTGTTGAAGTCAGTCCATAGACAAGGTGTTGAAGCAAGTCCATAGACAAGGTGTTGAAGCAAGTCCATAGACAAGATGTTGAAGCAAGTCCATAGACAAGATGTTGAAGCAAGTCCATAGACAAGNAGGTGTTGAAGTAAGTCCATAGACAAGGTGTTGAAGTAAGTCCATAGACAAGATGTTGAAGTTAGTCCATAGACAAGGTGTTGAAGTAAGTCCATAGACAAGGTGTTGAAGTTAGTCCATAGTCAAGGTGTTGAAGTAAGTCCATAGACAAGGTGTTGAAGTAAGTCC
>NW_018467425.1:0-577 GCF_002113885.1 Mizuhopecten yessoensis
TGCATGCGCATAGCACACCATTTCTTTGTAAACAAAATGACTGGCGAAAGTAAGCGAAAGAAAAGTGTTGTATCGTGTCAGCTACGAAACGAAAAGTTGCCAAATGGCCAAAAGATAGCACAAGGAGTATGTTACGGAATCATTATTGCAGGTGGGCATTATTCAAAGGAGAAAATAACTGCCGTAACAGTTAGTACGGTGCATGTATTCTTCTGGATAGCCGGTTAAGCTGAAATGGAATCGACAGAAATGCTAGCGCTGTTTATTTTATGAATAAATATCTAAAACTATTAAGCTCGCTAGTATCTTTGTCTGAGTTTGAACACAGATGAACTTAGTTTAATATGTTAATGGGCATGTATTTGAGAGAGTTTACTTTGTGTTTCTATAATTATACAGTGGTTTATGCGAAAGGAAGGGATAAGTGACTGGTTAGTTTGATTTTTCCATGAGGCCCTCCAAGGGATAACTGTTGTGATGGCCCACGGCATATTTTCTGGGTCACCGAGATACGTATTATCGAAGTCCGTGAATTTACATAATTTGTAATATTACCGGGTTCAATAAAATGGTATGA
>NW_018467426.1:0-577 GCF_002113885.1 Mizuhopecten yessoensis
AGGATATATCCAAGATGCTCTAAATAATCCACATCAAAATATGTTCAGGTTTTTGCATTCATGTTTTCTTAATTGTGTTTTCCTCTCTTTTCAGACATCGCGCAATATTGGCAGTTGATAGTTGGTCTGTGTGTTATTAATTTGTATGCTTGTGCTGTTGTTACGTTGATTAAAATTGAAAAGAATCATTTGCCATCTTCTTTATTTTTTTAAGAAGTGTTTTTGGTGATTTGATAACATAAGTTTTGGAAATATTCAAACTGATTTTCATTTTCATAATTCTTACATACTATTATAACTCTCGCTTTGTCGTGCCTTGAAAACACAACCACACACACAAAAACTCATTTGAAGTAGAAAAAGGCGTTTGAATTAATGTTTGTTGAAACCATACTATAAACTTTCATTTCAATTCAAAGTCTTTTGAATTGTTTCCAGACGACTCGGCAATTCTGTTAAAAAGGATGGAAAATTTGTTTACAATTTAACATCACATCAGAACCAGATACGATTGTATCGATGTCGTTAAGAGAACTATTTTGATAACATAATGTACACTTACGGACTTACGCAGTTA
>NW_018467427.1:0-577 GCF_002113885.1 Mizuhopecten yessoensis
CGTAACTTTAGTCAAGTTATTTAGAGGCTGGGGACAGACTACATGGTTCACCAATAACCATTTCCCGTCACTTCTGTCACGTTACTTAGAGGCTGGGGATATACTACATGTCTCACCAATAACCATTTCCTGTAACTTTAGTCACGTTACTTGGAGGATGGGGACAGACTACATTTTTCACCAATACCCATTTCCCGTAACTTCAGTCACGTTACTTAGAGGCTGGGCACAGACTACATGTCTGACCAATAACCATTTCCCGTAACTTTAGCCACGTTACTTAGAGGCTGGGCACAGAATACATGTCTCACCAAAAACCATTTCCCGTAAATTTAGTCACGTTATTTAGAGGCTGGGGATAAGCTACATGTCTCACCACGTTACTTAGAGGCTGGGTACAGACTTCATGTCTCACCAATATCCATTTCCAGTAACCTCAGTCACGTTACTTAGAGTCTGGGCAAAGACCACATGTCTGACCAATAACCATTTCCCGTAACTTTAGTCACGTTATTTAGAGGCTGGGGATAAGCTACATGTCTCACCAATAACCATTTCCAGTAACCTCAGTCACGTT
>NW_018467428.1:0-577 GCF_002113885.1 Mizuhopecten yessoensis
AGAGAGAGAGAGAGAGAGAGAGAGATCAGACTGCCAAATTTGAGAGGTTACTAAATAAATTAAATAACTGCTGTGAGTATCTGTCAATATTTTGTTTTTTAAAGTAGAATAACAACTACTAACTTAATTTATATAGTCATAAGACTCAGGGTTAGTTGAGGTCAGGCTCTACTAATTTTAACCATTTTTCCCATTCAGAAGTAAATCTTCTAAGGCCTTGTTCCCCTTTACCACGAGCAATATATTTCTGAACCTTATAGTAATCTTTAATCGAATTGACTAAAGCCGTCACATTAAGTGACTTATGAAAACATCTGGTTTTGTATATATATTGTTTAATGAACAGAGTAATTTCATTATCAATTCTGGTATAAATTCCAGTTTGGTTGATAAAACCAAAGATCATTGATTCTTTATTTAGTGAGAAAGGAATAGTGAGAGCACTTAAAAGACTTTCAAAATTGCTCAGAAATTTTTGTTTTTCCCTGCATTCCCATAAAACGTGGGTAATTCTCTCCCTTTCTATTATACAAAAAAAACACAGTGTGGGTTATTTACAAGTCCAATATTGCATAAA
>NW_018467429.1:0-577 GCF_002113885.1 Mizuhopecten yessoensis
TATAGATATATCCTTAAGCTCCACCCATATAAAGGATATATTTATTCTCTAGCTACACCCATATAAAGGATAGATATATCATATATCCTATAGCTACACCCCATACAAAAGATAGATATATCCTATAGCTACCCCATATAAAGGATAGATATATCATATATCCTATAGCTACACCCATCCAAAGTATAGATATATCGTATAGCATCACCCATATAAAGAATAGATATATCCTATAGCTACACGGATATATATATCCTATAGTTACACCCAGACAAAAGATAGATATATCCTATAGCTACCCCATATAAAGGATAGATATAACATATAGCTACACCCATACAAAGGATAGAGATATCCTAAAGGTACACCCATACAAAGGATAAATATATCCTATAGCTACACCCATACAAAGTATAGATATATCGTATATCTACACCCATACAAAGTATAGATATATGCTTTAGCCTCACCCATACAAAGGATATATATATCCTATAGTTACACCCATACAAAAGATAGATATATCCTATAACTACACCCATATAAAGTATAGATATATCCTATAGCTATACCCATA
>NW_018467430.1:0-577 GCF_002113885.1 Mizuhopecten yessoensis
TACAGAGCACAGGAACGGTTTATGAATACGGGTACAGGTCTAATTCCTAGTAATACCGGCTGATTGAAGTGAAAACAGCAATGGTAACAAAAAGTCACAATGGGCACTTATAAGCATTATAAGAATATCGATATTCACATCACGCAATTGAGTAGTATTTTCCCCAAAGAGATTATAAAACGTGTCTTTCAGAGCAAATCCGTGAAATTCGAATCAACTGCAGTTGCATAGGAAAAGGTATTTGACGGTTTGTCTGCTGACACAATCACAAACTGATCATAGAAATCATCCTCTTTATGGCCGGCATGTAATATAACCCCCTAGTATTTTCAACCTAGTTACAATTTAAACTTGTCCTATGGATCCTGAGATCTGCTCTTCTCCTTTCGTCCCCCAGAAATATATGGCCAACACCCTTCTTTACCCCCTATCAAGTGACTTTGTCTTAATTTATATCTACTTAGATGAACAGACACACGGACGGCTGGACGGACTGGAAAACGTATTGTTTTTTATAGTTTGGAACCGACTGTCAATACTTACACTGAGGGAGATTTGAATATTAGAAATCATAAGT
>NW_018467431.1:0-577 GCF_002113885.1 Mizuhopecten yessoensis
TGTGCAAAACTTTATATGAACTCACCATGTAGTCTATTGGTAACATAGACACCCATTCTGGGGATATATGACTAGTCCATTTATGTAAAACTTTATATGAACTCACCACATAGTTTGTTTGGTAAAATAGACATTCATTCTGAGGATATATGGCTATAGTCTATCAGTGTACAACTTTACAAGAAGTCACCACGTAGACTACAGGTAAAAAAGACACTCATCCTGTGAAAGTATGGCTAGTCCATCATTGTAAAACTTTACAAGAAGTCACCACGTAGTCTATAGGTAAGTACTGGCATCTTATTATTTGTCTGTGCAAGTTTAATAAATGTCATGCTATACGATTTTACATGGTTATTCAGAAGAGAAGATATGACAATGAAATGATTGTTAATTTGATAAACTTCTGTATACTTTCCCAATCAATCTACACTCTAGTAAATTTTAATTGCACCAAAACTTTCAATGCATTTCTTGTTTAGTCTGTCTAAGTAAGGTCGTTAGGGATGCAACTGACGTCAGACTATGTATGTCTTCTTCGGAACACCTCGACCGATTCGGTCATTAGATGTACTGT
>NW_018467432.1:0-577 GCF_002113885.1 Mizuhopecten yessoensis
TGAAATCTCAATTCACATGAATTTCATGCGAGATTCACATGAAATTCACATGAAAAATTTCATGTATAAGCTCGTTTCACGTGAAATTCACGTGATTTTCACTTGAACCAATTTTGCCTGTGTAGGTCAAAGCTTTGCATGTTGTTTACAATACGAGTACAGCTTTTTACAAAATTGTTGGCGTTAAATGTAACTTTTTTCGTAATTCTGAATTAAATTTGTGTTATCAAACAATATCTGCTACATATCCATAACAAAATTGGATGCCGAAAAACAGGTGTTTACGTATGTACTGCCGCTGTCATTTATCACCCCCTCACATGTATTCTTGTATACAAATGAAATGCCTCTTTTTCAAAACTGTCATGTGATGTTATCAGCTCTTAAAACTGGACATTGGAAATCAACTATGAAGATCGGGATAGCACAGAAACATAACTGGAAGTTAATAAAACACGCACAATCCATAAAAAGAATGTTTTTACTGTGATGTCACTTTAAGTGGTACATATTCCTATTTTATATGTTTGTTTGTCAACTTCTTGCACTACAGGGTTCTCCCCAGGCTGTTTTAGCA
>NW_018467433.1:0-577 GCF_002113885.1 Mizuhopecten yessoensis
CTTCTTTTCATTTTATTATTGTTGTTTTTGTTCCGAACAATGCCAAACACAAAAATAAACCGGAAAATATTAAAATTGACGAAAATTCATTTTTTTGGTATTTTTTCCAAAAAAGTCCCCAAACTATCGGAATGTTTAGATTTTCATGAAATCAACTCTACATAGTTGCATAACCATTATATGAAAGTTTCAACGAATTTTTCTGGTTAATTACGAAAGTGTGGAGCCACCTTAAGATCAAGTTTCTTCGGACAAGTTTACTGTGGACGACAGACATCCAGACAGATGGACAGACCTACATTACGAAAGTGTGGAGCCACCTTAATTAAAGGGGGAATTCTCATGCTTCATTTCGGTATGACATATAGTTTTGTTTCATTCACATGAAATAAATAAAAACTCATTTAAAAGCGAGCTTAAAATTAAGAAATGCACTGCTTTCGTGTACAACGAACTGGAAGCATTAACTGTGGTCTGAGGCCGTATAGTCGTATACCGCAATGTTTGGCGCGGTATTTGTAATTCTAACTTTTAATTGATTGAGGTTTCTCGGTGATGACATAACTGCGCAATATTA
>NW_018467434.1:0-577 GCF_002113885.1 Mizuhopecten yessoensis
TTGATACCATACCTTCAACTACACCCTTGTCAACCATATGTAATCAACTCTAAACTAATAGACATGTTTAATACCATACCTCCCACGACACCCTTGTCAACCATACGCTACCGGCTTTATCCTGATAGATGCTTTTAATACCATACCTCCCACTACGCCCTTGTCAACCATATACTACAGCTTTATCCTGATAGACATGTTTAATACCATACCTCCCACGACACCCTTGTCAACCATACACTACCGGCTTTATCCTGATAGATGCTTTTAATACCATACCTCCCACTATACCCTTGTCAACCATATACAACCCGCTTTATTCTGATAGACGTGTTTAATATCATACCTTCCACTACACCGTTTATAACCATATACTACCCGCTTTATTCCGAGAGACGTGTTTCATACCATACCTTCAACTACACCCTTGCCAACAATAAACTACCAGCTTTATCCTCATAGAGGTGTTTAATACCATACCTCCCACTACACCCTTGTCAACCATATACTACCCTCTTTATCCTGATAGACATGTTTAATAACATACCTCTTATTACACCCTTGTCAACCATATACT
>NW_018467435.1:0-577 GCF_002113885.1 Mizuhopecten yessoensis
GTATCACGGATTGAGTACGGTCGGTACACGATAAAACACTTACCACTGTTGTGTTCTATCCTGTATCACAGATTGAACGGTCAGTATGTGATTAAACACTTACCTGTGATGTGTTCTATCCTGTATCACAGATTGAAGGTCAGTATGTGATTAAACACTTACCTGTGTTGTGTTCTATCCTGTATCACGGATTGAGTACGGTCGGTACACGATTAAACACGTGCCTTGGTTGTGTTCTGTCACGTATGTTGTGTTCTATCCTGTATCACAGATTGAACGGTCCGTATGTGATTAAACACTTACCTGTGATGTGTTCTATCCTGTATCACAGATTGAATGTCAGTATGTGATTAAACACTTACCTGTGTTGTGTTCTATCCTGTTTCACAGATTAAACAGTCGGTACACGATTAAACACGTGCCTTGGTTGTGTTCTGTCACGTATCACGGATTGAGTACGGTCGGTACACGATAAAACACTTACCAGTGTTGTATTCTATCCTGTATCACAGATTGAGTACGGTCGGTACACGATTAAACACTTACCTGTGTTGTGTTCTATCCTGTATCACGGATT
>NW_018467436.1:0-577 GCF_002113885.1 Mizuhopecten yessoensis
TGTAACAAAATACAGTGTGATATGTAACAAAATACAGTGTGATATATAACAAAGTACAGTTTGGTATGTAACAAAGTACAGTGTGATGTGTAACAAAGTACAGTGTGATATGTAACAAAATACAGTATGGTATGTAACAAAGTACAGTGTTATAGGTAACAAAGTACAGTGTGGTATGTAACAAAGGACAGTGTGATGTGTAACAAAGTACGGTGTGATATGTAACAAAATACAGTGTTGTATGTAAGAAAGTAGAGTGTTGTATGTAACAAAGTACAGTGTGATATGTAACAAAATACAGTGTTGTCTTTAACAAAGTACAGTGTTGTATGTAACAAAGTACAGTGTTTGTGATATGTAACAAAATACAGTGTTGTATGTAAGAAAGTAGAGTGTTGTATGTCACAAAGTACAGTGTGATACGTAACAAAGTACAGTGTGATATGTAACAAAGTACAGTGTGGTATGTAACAAAGTACAGTGTGATGTGTAACAAAGTACGGTGTGATATGTAACAAAATACAGTGTTGTATGTAAGAAAGTAGAGTGTTGTATGTAACAAAGTACAGTGTGATAC
>NW_018467437.1:0-577 GCF_002113885.1 Mizuhopecten yessoensis
GATTACATCACAAACAACATGGATGTCAAATAAAAAAATTCACATGTGACAAATAATAAAAAAAATGTTTATGCATTATTATTTAACAAATGACTAACCTATCATATAAATTATAATATTTTATAAAATGCCTGGAGTTAACAGTATTTTTGTTCTAAATTAGTTTAAATGTCATTTAACCTCTATAAATATGCCATGGTCAGTAATTTGAACAGAGTTGATGATATTGCACTCTTTTGTAGCTATCAGTATATACTCTATGTCAAGGTTCAAAGAATCTTGGAACTCAAATATACGAAACAATTAACAAACCTAGTATTTGATTTGAATTGATAATAGATCGAGAATGGATAACTTTTTGATTAATAGACTGTAACTTTTGAATAGCTTATTATGATTTATTCATGCTCAACTATTTTTCAAAATTCAAGTACTTTTTGACATGATTTTGAATATTGCAACGCACTTGTTTCTTATAGTAAGGAAATATTTATTTAAATTAACTTTAAAACTTCTTTTCTTACTGTAAATCAATAATGTAATGAAACATTGTATGTATCTGTCATCATAATATAGT
>NW_018467438.1:0-577 GCF_002113885.1 Mizuhopecten yessoensis
TATCATACATCAGGTATATACCTCCTATAGATCAGGTATACACCTTCAATAGATTATGTATACACCTCCCATACATCAGGTATATACCTCATATAGAACAGGTATACACCTCCCATACATCAGGTATACTCCTCCTATAGATCAGGTATATACCTCCTATAGAACAGGTATACACATCATATAGAACAGGTATACAACTATCATACATCAGGTATATACCTCCTATAGATCAGGCATACATATCCTATAGATCACTTCTTTGCCTCATATAATATTTTAAATAATTCGTATCCTACGGACATACCTCAATTAGGATCCAGTGTTATATGGGATTTTACCGTCTATATTACTTCTTTGACCCATATCCTATAGATCAGATATACATCTCCTATACATCAGGTGTACAAACCTCCCATATGATACATCAGGTATACACACCTCCCATATGATACACCAGGTATACACCTTCCATGCATCAGGTATACACCTTCTATACATCAGATTACACCTGTACATCAAGTATGCATGCACTTATACATGAGGTATATGTCAGGTCCATATTCTCTGTAGGTAAGGT
>NW_018467439.1:0-577 GCF_002113885.1 Mizuhopecten yessoensis
CAACAGGACCATTGGAGTACTGAGAAGGAATATGAGAGGATGAAAGCAGATTATCAAGGCGGCTGCATACCAGACCGTAGTAGGCCATTAGTTGAGTATGCTTCAACAGTGTGGACGGAACCCTATTAGGAACACTAAACATAGAAAATTGAGAGAGTCAAAAGAAAAAGCAGCACTGTTCGTGACCGTACTCCTGGAAACGTGACCGGAATGACCAGAGAACTAGGACCGTCAGGTAACAATCCAAACTATTGTTCCTCAGTATCAGGGATGACCAGGAGAACTATTGCCCTCGAATTACTGTATGTATCAATATCATCACCCTTGACCGTTTTCCGACTAAAAATGCTGCCGAGGTTGACCGACTAGTACAAATATCCGTGAATGGGTTCAGAATAGTAGTGGACGTACCTTTCTAAGTCCTATAAACGAGGCATGAAATCATAATAACGAGAAAGTAGAAACGTAGAAAGCGCTCTCGTCTTCACAAAGATGGCCGGGTTTGATCCCTCGCACCTGCCCGAACACATGCTTTTTTTCCGAATACTCCGGTTTCCTCCCACATTAAAAACTAAAC
>NW_018467440.1:0-577 GCF_002113885.1 Mizuhopecten yessoensis
GAGATACATATACATGTTTTAACACTGTTGGTGACAGAGATACATATAAATGTTTTACCACTGTTGGTGACAGAGATACATATAAATGTTTTACCACTGTAGGTGACAGAGATACATATACATGTTTTAACACTGTAGGTGACATAGATACATATAAATGTTTTACCACTGTAGGTGACAGAGATACATATAAATGTTTACTACTGTAGGTGACAGAGATACATATAAATGTTTTACCACTGTAGGTGACAGAGATACATATAAATGTTTAACCACAGGAGGTTACAGAGATACATATACATGTTTTACCACTATATGAGGTATGCCACAATCAAAGCAACACAGGGTTAAAAAGAGCAATAATTCTGTCAATCATATGAACAAGTCTTCATTTTTATATGTGACACTAATAACCTACCTTCGAGGTACTCACATACAGAATTTAGTAATTGATATGTTAGGAACAATTAGAAAAACTCAAAGGGCTTTAATTCTGAAAATAGCAGAGTATGATACTAACAAGGTTACTACTAGCGGTATATAATACGCCCGTCACACATTGAATGAGCAGTTGTTT
>NW_018467441.1:0-577 GCF_002113885.1 Mizuhopecten yessoensis
ACTAAAATTATTGTTTTTAGAAAAAGAAAAAGAATGTTACCTTCTAAAATTTGGACTTTCAATGGTATATCTATCGAAATTGTTGATAAGTTTTGTTATCTTGGATTAGTTTTTAACTATAATGGAAGATTTTCTGTAACACAAGCTACATTAGCTTGTCAAGGACGGAAAGCATATTACCACTTAAAAAGAAAAATGAAAGATTTTGCCCTTAATACGGAAACTAAAATGTCTTTATTCGATACATATGTTGCATGTATATTGAATTATGGGTGTGAGGTTTGGGGACATAATGTATCGCCACAAATTGAAAAACTCAATCTCCTTTTTCTAAAAGACCTATTAAATGTTAAGAAAACTGTCAATACTTTGAAACTGGGAGATATTCATTATATGTGCAACGTAAAATGACCATAATGAATTATTGGTTCATTTTTTTAAATACTAGTAACTGTGTTTTAAAATCATGTGAATTGAATATCAGAAAACCTAATGGTAAAATTAATTGGGTTTATCAAATTAAGCATGAACCATGTAGTTTGGGTTTTAATTATATTTGGACTTGCCAATATGTACA
>NW_018467442.1:0-577 GCF_002113885.1 Mizuhopecten yessoensis
TGTTGACATTTTGTTTGTTGACGTCTGCTCAACACACTGTCTAAGAAAACAAGAGGCCCATGGGCCTTATCGGTCACCTGAGTCCTACAGTATTTATTTTTGTTGTTGAAATATGTACCAATTTGAGTAAAAAATAGTTAAGTATAATGTTAACTTTGTCAGGACCATGAGCTGATCATTCCTAGACCGATTTTCAGTGAGATCGGCCTATTAGAACTTGTTTTTAAGTTTGAAATAGGTATTTACAAAATAGCGGCCATGGCAGCCAAATTTTATTTCTGATTGACCCGAAAAATAACAACATTTTGTCAGGACCATGGGTCGATCATTCCTACAAAGTTTCAATTCAATCGGCGTAGCAGAACTTGACTTTAAGTTTGAAATAGTTTTTCAAAATGGCGGCCACGGCGGCCATATTGAATTTCTGATTGACCTGAAAAATAACAACACTTTGTCAGGACCATGAGTCGATCATTCCTACCAACTTTCAGTTCAATCGCCCAAGCAGAACTTGACTTTAAGTTTGAAAAAGGTATTTCAAAATGGCGGCCGTGGCGGCCATATTGGATTTCTGATC
>NW_018467443.1:0-577 GCF_002113885.1 Mizuhopecten yessoensis
CCTAGGGATGCTTCCAGTCAAATTTAGTTTAATTCCAACCAGTGAAGAAGAAGTCGTTTTAAGAAATTGTTGACGGACGGATGGACGGACGGACGACGGACGCCACGGTATGGCATAAGCTCACCTTGGTCCTTCGGACCAGGTGAGCTAACAATGAAAATGAAGAAATTTTAGCACACTTGACTCCTTTGGCCCCCACCCTACAGCCCTTAGGGGTAGGGCTGGCTCAAAATTTTCAAAGTATCAAACTGTCAACTCAAGGTTATAATTCCAATCAAGTTATTAACATGTAATATTCAAAGTTTCATTTGCCATTATAAACCATATTAAAGTTTGATTTTATTTGATTCTACCATATATATCTTGGTCTTGAGAAGAAGATTTTTTAAATTTCAGTCAATTCAACCCTTTTTGGCCCCACCCATCAGCCCCGGGGGGTCAGTCAGGGCTCATAAGTGCATACCATCAAACTGCTATAACATACTGATAATGCTAACCTTAATTGAATAATTTCCAATGGAAATTAAACAAAAGGCCCAGAAGGCCTGTATCGCTCACCTGGATATCTAAGCAATCA
>NW_018467444.1:0-577 GCF_002113885.1 Mizuhopecten yessoensis
ACCGATTAACTCCTATACCATGTACAGCTGCCGTTTGCCGGACTCCATAGCGGTTCGCTTCTGCGGCAGCCATATTTGTTTACCTGTTAGGTAACACTCGGGAGTCATCATCATAGCATTTACTCGGATCTCTCGGAATTTATCCACTTACCATATTAAACGCGGGAGATACGATTGGCTAGCACTTTCTATAAATTTTGACCACTTTCTACAAATTTTGACCATCAACTTTCTTCTAACTACACTTGTTTCAGTGAATTAATGATCATTAAAAAAAAGGAAAATTAATTTAATGATCATAAAAATTAGTTTCATGAGCATTTAATTCTCATTTCTTTTATTCTCGAAAACAATAATGGATGATTTGTTTTAACAGAACTGAGTGAGTTCAGCATCTTTTAGCATTATCCTGAACCAGGGATGTGTACACTACACATCCCTGCCTGAACATGCTGTTAAGCATCTTTTCAGCATTATCCTGAACAGATCAGCATTTTTCAGCATTATCCTGAACTGTCTGTCTGTCTGTCTGCACCCTTACCTACAAATTACGCAGTTGTTCCGCGAGTGTGGAAAA
>NW_018467445.1:0-577 GCF_002113885.1 Mizuhopecten yessoensis
ACACGTTGACAAGTCATAGAAAACATACATTATAACAATGTATATACAGGAGACATACACATTGACATTGTCAAGTCATAAAAAACATACATTATAACAATGTATATCACAGGAGACATACACATTGACATTGTAAAGTCATGGGAAACACACATCATAACATTGTATATCACAGGAGACATACCCATTGACATTGTAAAGTCATGGAAAACACACATCATAACATTGTATAACACAGGAGACATACCCATTGACATTGTAAAGTCATAGAAAACACACATCATAACATTGTATATCACAGGAGACATACCCATTGACATTGTAAAGTCATGGAAAACACACATCATAACATTGTATATCACAGGAGACATACACATTGACATTGTAAAGTCATGGAAAACACACATCATAACAATGTATATCACAGGAGACGTACACATTGACATTGTAAAGTCATAGAAAACATACATTATAACAATGTATATCAAAGGAGACATACACGTTGACAAGTCATAGAAAACATACATTATACCATTGTATATCACAGGAGACATACACATTGACATTGTAAAGTCAT
>NW_018467446.1:0-577 GCF_002113885.1 Mizuhopecten yessoensis
TGTTGACAGTATTAGTCACGAGTATCCTCTGGTTTATGTTGATAGTACCAGTCACGAGTACCCTCTGGTTTATGTTGACAGTATTAGTTACATGTACGAGTATCCTCTGGTTTACGTTGACAGTACCAGTCACGAGTATCCTCTGGTTTATGTTGACAGTATTAGACACGAGTATCCTTTGGTTTATGTTGACAGTATTAGTCACGAGTATCCTCTGGTTTATGTTGATAGTACCAGTCACGGGTACCCTCTGGTTTATGTTGACAGTATTAGTTACATGTACGCGTATCCTCTGGTTTACGTTGAAAGTACCAGTTACGAGTACCCTCTGGGTTATGTTGACAGTACCAGTCACGAGTATCCTCTGTTTTATGTTGACAGTATTAGTCACGAGTACCCTCTGGTTTATGTTGACAGTACCAGTCACGAGTATCCGCTGGTTTATGTTGACAGTATTAGTTACGAGTAACCTCTGGTTTATGTTGACAGCACAAATCACGAGTATCCTTTGGTTTATGTTGACAGTATTAGACACGAGTATCCTTTGGTTTATGTTGACAGTATTAGTCACGAGTAT
>NW_018467447.1:0-577 GCF_002113885.1 Mizuhopecten yessoensis
AAATTTGCCAGAACATATCAGAACACCAATAACAAAACTGCGCACATCGAATTTGAAGTTTCCAATTGGTATAATATACCCCGAGATAATCGACTATGTAATTTGTGCGCGGAAAGTGTCGGAGATAAACTTCATTATATATTTGAATGCAATAATATAACTATATCCACCTTACGTAACAAATATATTCCTCGTTATTATTGCACAAACCCAAATATTTATAAGTTTAAAGGTCTTTTATCATTATGCAATCAACGAGTTCTGACAGGTTTATCTATTTTCCTAACCAAAATGGCTCCTCTTTTGTGAATGATGCATATGTATAACTGTGTAAAATAGTTAAATAACTTGTGAATTATATGTATGGTTGTTTTTTATGTTTGTTTTGTATTTTCCATTGTATGTCATATCATGTTACTATACCGTACCGATTCTAAATTGAACTGTCCATTGTACTTCATTTTCCATATCTGCAACTTTATTTCCTAATGTGACACATAATATAGTGTTAAAGGGACATCACGTGAAAAGACGTTTTTTTTTTTAATGAATGTATGTATTGTATGCACTTCCACTT
>NW_018467448.1:0-577 GCF_002113885.1 Mizuhopecten yessoensis
GATATAAGTGTAGTCTATACAGTTATAACAGTGCTATCTATACGGAGTGGGGATGTACACGTTATAGGTAACGGAAGGGTGATATAAGTGTAGTCTAAACAGCTATAACAGTGCTATCTATACGCGGTAGGGAGGTACACAGGTACACGTTATAAGTAACAAACGGGTGATATAGGTGTAGTCTAAACAGCTATAACAGTGCTTTCTATACGGGGTGGGGATGTACACGTTATAGGTAACGGACGGGGGATATAAGGGTAGTCTAAACAGCTATAACAGTGCTATCTATACGGGATAGGGAGGTACACAGGTATACGTTATAGGTAACGGACGGGTGATATAAGTGTAGTCTAAACAGCTATAACAGTGCTTTCTATGCGGGGTGGGGATGTACACGTTATAGGTAACGGACGGGTGATATAAGTGTAGTCTAAACAGCTATAACAGTGCTATCTATACGGGGTAGGGAGGTACACAGGTATACATTATAGGTAACGGACTAGTGATATATGTGTAGTCTAAATAGCTATATCAGTGTTATCTATACGGGGTAGGGAGGTACACAGGTACACGTTAT
>NW_018467449.1:0-577 GCF_002113885.1 Mizuhopecten yessoensis
TACGCATAGTACTTTTGTCAGTGACGCTATTTCTGAATTGCTCGCAAGCGGTGTAGTAGATGAGTGTGTGTCGCCTTCCTACGTAATTAACCCACTGTCGGTTTCTGTTAACAGTAAGGGCAAGAAAAGACTTATTTTACATCTAAGATACGTCAATCAGTATGTAGCAAAACAAAAGTTTAAACTAGAGGGTAGCAGAGAAGCACTAGAATACGTACAACAGGGGTTTTTCGGATTTAAATTTGATTTAAAGTCAGAATATCACCATATTGAAATGCATCCAGATCACATAAAGTTTTTGGGGTTTTCTTGGACAGTTGGAAATAAAGTGAAAAATTTCGTTTTTAAATGTTTACCGTTTGGCTTGTCTTCGGCGCCACATATTTTTACGTAAATGTTGAGGCCTCTAGTCAAAAAGTGGCGGTCGGAAGGTCACATGATGATCGTTTACCTTGACGACGGGTTAGGAGTTGCCCAGTCAGTTTCTGCTGCGAAAACTTTATCCGATATGGTTTGTTCCGATTTGTTGTGCCTTTTGACTTTAAACATATTTTATTGTCCAAATATTGGCACAAAA
>NW_018467450.1:0-577 GCF_002113885.1 Mizuhopecten yessoensis
ATTATTAAATATGATTTAACAACAAATTCATCCTGGTATTGGGCATGAGTATTTGATGATAGTCCATACTGTAAAATAAAAATTGAGACAATAAAATGATATTAAGTATGAAAACAAGACCAGCGATTTCTAAATTTTGTTAGGTGCTTTATTAATTCCATTTCTTTCTACAAAGAAACATTTTTTGTTAATTTAACTTAGCATATCTAAGCAACTAGAGGTTAATACATTTGTAACCTAACTTATGAAAATTTGTCGTAAGAAAACAATTTAAGACAAATATGCTGTGCAGAAATACAAACAAATATCATATAAGAAAAATACATATATATTTCAACCAATATACAGTGTGCTATTTACATAAAAATAAAGTATTTGTTCACTTTGTTTATTACACATACATTTTATATACTGATATGAGCAATAGACAACATGCTCTTTAGTCTGTTTGGCGGTCTTATGTAATATTAAGTAACAAGGTTGCAAGGCAACCCATAGTCCCCCATCGGCAATGCTTTCTTTAATTACTTAGCTGCACATCAGGACATAGGTCAAAGTGACATATTTCTTGTATTCC
>NW_018467451.1:0-577 GCF_002113885.1 Mizuhopecten yessoensis
GAGGGGTCAAGGTGGTCTCGACCCACTTTTTTAGCCATCGAACATGTTATTTATTTTTAACAACCCAAGGAAAATAACCACCTCGCTCGAGTCGGCGTTGGGGAGAGTTCTCAAAACATTACACCCACACCCACACACCGTCACCCTCACCCACACATATCCACGCACACACACATTTCTCATCACTATTTTAACATTGGAAACAAGTTGTCCCTTACTACGTGTACGTTTTCAGAAAATCGATAATTGATATTAATATGTTTGTTTTTAAATATCACGTTTTCATATCATAAAAAAGGGATATGTAGTGGACTATACATCCCTGCAGAAAATAACAAACGATCCCAAAAAGGATTCCAAGAATGATGTTTGAAGATATTTCTTAACACACAAAATTCGAACACAGAGTTTTTATTTCATGACACTTGTGCTTCTCTCCACACCTCTCCACACATGTTGTTTTCTAAGTATATTGTGTGATATGAGTTAATGTAAGGGGACGGGGTCCAAACATTTTTTGTTTCAAAATGGGAAAAAAATCGCATCGCTACACTGGGCGTTTTATGCTGGACTTTTC
>NW_018467452.1:0-577 GCF_002113885.1 Mizuhopecten yessoensis
GTCATGGATTAAACCAATGACAGGTTCAAAGTTATATGTCTATTGCTTTGCCTAGAAGCTTCTGTGGTTTTGAACTTTGGTTTTCTTTTTCACACATATTTTGGATTTTTTCAAGGTCGAAAAGGTTTTGTTTCAGATGTTTGGAATTTTGACCTTCGTACAACAAGGATGTTTTCCTCCGAAATAATCATGTACACCTCTAACGAAGGGTGTTCTAATTCGTAATTACACTTATGAGCAGAGACTTTTCTATATTTATGTATATGCAATATAATATCTGTCCTTCGACTATTTGGTTTTTATCTACACGTTTTCCCTACTTTTGTAGAACATGCGCTGATGTTGCAAAGCTTTGGATTATTGCTCAAGATTGTGAATCAGCATGTGCTTGTAGCCGATGCAGTTGCACATTGTATCTTGGACTGCTCTGGCGAAGAAGTGTTAGCTTTACGCGATAACATCTTCTCCAAAATTGTCAACGACTACCCAGTCAATGCTTACGTTGCACTGGACCAGGCGAGTCGGGATATTTAAATAGCAACGTTTTTTGATCTTTTCGAAATATTTTTTGAGAAGT
>NW_018467453.1:0-577 GCF_002113885.1 Mizuhopecten yessoensis
TCCTCACCCCCTCTATGGTATTATCAACACATCAAGGGTATTATCAACACGTCAAGGGTATCATTGACCCCTCTATGGTATTATCTACACATCAAGGGTATTATCGACCCCACTATGGTATTATCAACACATCAAGGGTATCATCGACCGTTCTATGGTATTATCAACACATCAATGGTATTTTCAACACATCAACGGTATCATTGACCCCTCTATGGTATTATCTACACATCAACGTTATTATCGACCCCACTAAGGTATTATCAACACATCAAGGGTATTATCAACACATTAAGGGTATCATCGACCCCTCTATGGTAGTATTATCTACACATCAAGGGTATTATCAATTCTTCAATAGTATTATCAACACATCAAGGGTATCATCTAACCCTCTATGGTATTATCAACACATCAAGGGTATTATCGAACCCTCTATGTTAGTATTATCTACACATCAAGGGTATTATCGACCCATCTCTGTAATTACCAACACATCAAAGGTATTATCGACCCGTCTATGGTATTATCAACCCCTCTATGGTACTATCAACACATCAAGGGCATTATCGACCCC
>NW_018467454.1:0-577 GCF_002113885.1 Mizuhopecten yessoensis
TGGTTAACACAATAAAAGACTACCATAATATACAAAGATTTATAGTAAATAGCAAAGGAGACACTTATAGAGAGAAGTTTGAAAAGGAATGGGAAAAATGGGAAAAGCTTTTGTTTTGTAAAAATAATATTCTGATATCTGTCTCCTGGGCCTTGACATAAATTACAGAATCAATCATTTTCTTCCATTTCATTTATTCATAATATTGTGCTCAACACTTTATTAATCATCCCCCCTCTCTCTCTATGTCTCTCTCTCTCTGTAAGTAAAAATAATAGCCCCCCTCTCTCTCTCTATGTCTCTCTCTCAACTGATTTATGTAAATTTGTTTACTGTTTATAGTAGCTTTTCAATTTTTGCATTTCTTCGAATCTTTGCTTGTTTGTGTTTGTGTATTTAAAAGTGTGCGTGTGGGTGGGTGTGAGTAAGGACGATTTTGTATGGATGGCGGGTGTAGAGTAGAAAGATGATGTGTTAATGTGAAACTACACAAGTGTTAACTGATGTGATGCAACTGGAAAAAAAATGCAGATACTTATATTTTACATGAAATCAATTCATCATACCTGATTGAACG
>NW_018467455.1:0-577 GCF_002113885.1 Mizuhopecten yessoensis
TGTATATTTAGGTCTTGTTTCAATAGAATGTAATAATGGAGGACATTATCACATACTCTTGATAATATACTACACCGGTTGGAACAGGCTCCTGATGCTCAAAACTTGTGAGTATATATTATATCGGGCTGTAGTTATCACTATCATTAATAGGGGTTGGTTATTTTTGGACACAAATAAGTGAAAATAAGCATAGCCTTATTCACGATATTTCGGTTACAGAAACTTCTTATATAGTGCGTGATGCCAAGTAAAATTGGAATCAAGTAAAACAATAGTTATTTCATATTTGTTAACATGCTTTTTATTGGTTGTGTTAACAGTCCTCTCAAAAGTAGACGAACACTTTGAGATTATATATGTTGATGAAATTATACATATAACACTCCTTCACCACAAGAAAGCAGTCTTCTGTTAAACTTGAATACCCCTCTTCAACCACGTCTATTNGATATCGGAAATTCGAGCATTATACTTGTCGAAAGGAGCATTTATTTGATTAAAATTCCAGTAATAAATTATGACCAATAGATACATCTTGATGGTATAAAGGTAACAGAAGATTGGGGATCTTCAA
>NW_018467456.1:0-577 GCF_002113885.1 Mizuhopecten yessoensis
GCTCCCGCTCCGGAGGAATCGACTATACCGGTAGCACCAGGTGATTTATCTAAACACCTATTTACGTCAAATTTCAGTTTCCATTGAAATAGACGTCGCGTGAATTAATGAAACAAATCACAGTTATATCTACTATAATTACAAATTGTTGCTTTCATAAACGACTAAATATTACGGTGGGCATCTTGTTCTGCACTTGGATATCAGTGCCTAATTTAAATAAAATGAAAGTTATCGTTTTGCTGTTGTTGTTTTTTTTTTTTTTATCTCATTCAGACCATTTTATTTACCTCCATATGTGTTAATGCTACGTAACCAGTTCGTTGACTGCTGATCGACTGTCAGTCCCCGAGGTTGGCCGTAACCTTGTAGCTGGAATACTACTTCAAGCATACATTATTTTGTTATAGCCAAGAGTTGTAGATTTGTAACGCTAAAAGGAGTGTTATAGGCGCAATTCCGCTTTCGCTGTATTTCCACATTTCTCTTTTAGCCTGAGTGCCACAAATACGTTGTAATTTGGACGAAAGGGCTATTTAATGCAGTAAAATATGAACTTTGATTGACTTTCTACCTC
>NW_018467457.1:0-577 GCF_002113885.1 Mizuhopecten yessoensis
ATTTAAATATTTGTTCCAACTTCATTTTTAAATAAACTATATTTATTTTACAATGATTATGAAAAAAAAATCTTCAGCAGATATAAATCACTATTGTTGGCCCAGATGTTAGCGCACAAAGGTCTTAGTTTGACAAGAAACTGGAGTACCCGGTGAACACCCACCTGCCCGGTGAATCAAACACCTGTCATCTTGGTGAAAAGCGCGTACACTATGCACTGCGCCAATCAAATTGCCTGCTTCGGTATTATTTATTTGTAAATAGTTATGCAATGTTTTAGAATATGGTTTTGTGTTTCACTTATTTCATCATTTAAACAATTTCGTCCGTATACATGAACAAAATAAATCCATTCCTAAGATTCAAATGATTGTCTCCTGTTAAAAATACATTAAATTTCTTTACAAACACTGGTCCTTGTGTTTCTTCTTTATTGTTATTTACTTGTAGAATGTTNAAATGTTAGTGTGCTGACAAATGGGCAGATAGCATCAAAAGATGTAATCTTTACTACCTCTTTAATTTTTATTTAATTTTTGTATCCATTAAAATATGTTTTCTATTTACAAACGTCTG
>NW_018467458.1:0-577 GCF_002113885.1 Mizuhopecten yessoensis
GTAACCTTTGAACCGTTAAAGATATCTTGATGAGACTTCAAGTATGCATGCATTACCATAGACGATGTGCAATGGACTGTCCTTAGGTCATTGTGACCATAAGGCCAATGTCAAAGGTCAAATATGTCCAAATTTGCCAGGACCATCTTGTCCGGGCTGTAACTTTTAAACCGTTAAAGATATCTTGATGCAACTAGAATGATACCGGCATCACCCATAGACGGTGTTCACTGCACTGTCATTAGGTCATTGTAGCCTTGCTCGTGAGGTCAAAGTGCAATGTTTTCAGGAATAACATGTCCGGGCCGTAATTTTTAAACCGTTAAAGGGGAGACATATGTTTTTGTTCACAAAAACACATCTTGATATGATATACTGTGAATTGAACTGTATCTCGTAGATAAATACACTTCATAGTTTTAAGGGTGGTAGTTTTGGTTTTATGAATTAAACTTTAAATCAATTACCATAGCAAACTATATTTCTGCAAGATTTGTTATTTTTGAATTTACTCAAGGGAGTTATGTCCCTTCTCCTCGTTCTGTGTTTTACCAAGAAGTACTGATATTTACCTTCT
>NW_018467459.1:0-577 GCF_002113885.1 Mizuhopecten yessoensis
TCTCTGTTGCTGCAGCAGAAAAGTCAGGCTTGAGTCTCTTACAAAATCCACACCCTGTAAGAAGGATTTTTATCATAGCATTGTAATTTTGACAAACAGAAAAAAATACATTCAATTCACATGCATGATATAAAAGTTTTAAAATGTGGCTTAGTTTGAAGAATGTTTTCAATGTAGAGGATTCTCCTGATTATATAATGGGCCCTTGGAATCGGGAATGTTCATACAAAATAAATTAAAATTGGTATTTCACATGATTAACACAGAACTTTAAACCCTATGTTTTTAAAATTATTTTCAATTGAGCCCTAACTTCCATACTGATCATTGATGATCAAAATATTAGCTCACAACTCTTATAATACGAGAAGTCATATAAAATGTGTGGTTTGTGAAACTGTACACACAGCTACTGGGACCTTCCAAGACTTACACGGAGCATAAAACATCACCAACATTGGACCCTTTTCTTTCTTCAGTAGCTTGTTAAAACTCTGAAAAGGAAACATCATCAGCAAATACATGTACAAGACCTCCCCATATGTATGGAACAAGATTACCTCAGGGCTATTCATTA
>NW_018467460.1:0-577 GCF_002113885.1 Mizuhopecten yessoensis
TTTTTTTGAGAAATTTAATGCCCAAAGTGGGGGGTGCGCAGAATAAATCAGTGTAAGCAATTTCAAGTTTTTTTCATGAAAAGATAGATGATTCTGGCAGACCGCCATCTTGGACACGAGATAATCTCCCTCGTTATACCAAATGAATTCAAATATAGATAGAATGATGCTGGTTTGGAACCAACCTTCTAACAAAAGTACTGAAATCTTCTAATGAAGTGATAATTCCCAATTTACATAAAATATCTGGGATGGATACTAAAATACTAAAACTGGGGTCCCCAACCTCTGCTCTGTTGCCATGGACACCCTAGAAAAGTTGAGTTCATGTACCAACAAAATAGTGTTGACTTTTTGGAGAAACCACAAACTCTGGGCTCCACATGCATGAAAGTATCTGATTTCACAGTAGATAAATATTTGTGTTTTCCACGATCTTGATTTCCTATCAGCAGCAGAAGGATACGTTTAGATTTCAGCTTTATATGCCCAAACAATTTCACAGATAAATTCACCATTGTCACCTGATAATTCAATGCCTAACGGCAATCTAAAACATCTCTGAGACATACACCTT
>NW_018467461.1:0-577 GCF_002113885.1 Mizuhopecten yessoensis
AAAAAAAACGATAAAAATTGAATATTGCCAACATAATTAGAAAGAAGGAAAATTCGACGTGCACATGGAATAGATATTCAGGGAGAGAAAAAAAGAAATGCATTACCCCCATCACCAACTCCAAATAAATAATTAAATAAACAAATAAATACAGAGTAAATAAAAAACAAATGGAGGAAAAACACACGTGGGTCTTGTTTGCACATCATATAGTTGAGGAATGTCTTATGAAGCAATGGTATTTCAATGGGAAATCGCACAGTTGAGGATCTCAAGCAATGATACATCAATGAAATATATCAGCTGAGAAAGAGCATGCAACGTTTACTCATTGGAAATCTCACAGATCAGGAAACTCTAGCAAGGTAAATGCAATTGATAAACTCATAGAAAGGAGGAACTCGATCAAAGTTGAAACGGGGGATATCTCAAATCGAGGAAAACTCAATCAAAGTTATAATTGGGAATTCTCAAAGTTACGGTTTATTAAAACTTAAGATGGTTGAAACAAAAGAGGCTGGACGCCATAACGCCGTTATCAAGCTCAAACTCAAGTGTTGTATTCAAACAATTTTTC
>NW_018467462.1:0-577 GCF_002113885.1 Mizuhopecten yessoensis
TTCTCCAATTTTTAAACAGTGGAGCTATCCCCACCCAATACACATACAAGAGATAAATGCAATCATGAAAGAATTTGACCTTCACTTAACAATTGTTATATGACCTACATCTGATCCTCCCGAACAATTCCCCGTCTTTGTCTTGTTGTCGGGGTAGGTCCCGAAGCGACCAATCAGCTCATCCGTCTCTCCGATTTGTCGGTAGACGTTCAGGATGATCCCGATAAAAGGACGAGCGTCAGGAGCCGACATGGTTACTGCCCCAATAGAACAAACAGTATGCTATTTCAAATATATTTTACAGTTTTTTTGTTAAAATGACCTGATGACGAAATGGAAATAATTTTACTTGCACGATCATATGTCACAATCATATTTTATATTGTATATGATTTGAGTCTTTTATATATTTGTCTGTTAAATTCTTTGTATTTGAAGAACATGAATGTATGTTTGGTTTTCCTCGATCGTGAAACACACGATTACTGTCCGGATATATAATTAAAAGCCTGTCTATCTAAGACGTCAAAGAACCTTTTAAGATTTTTTAGAACGTCAAACCTCAGGAGTGAAAAAA
>NW_018467463.1:0-577 GCF_002113885.1 Mizuhopecten yessoensis
TCATAGCAAAATTGAAGGCACACGGCTAGCTATTTGATTGGTCTTAGGTGGAAAAATTTGACCAATTGCAGGCTAATACCTGTCCTTTGAAGATTATAAAGGAGCGACACCCGTCTTCTAATTTATCAATTTTGATTTTGCTATGACATATTCCAGGGGTGCAGTAAGCGAAAGTGTGCCTAACTCCTGGAGTATCGAGGATGCAGTCTCATATACTCAGTCATCGACGATTTCCAATTTTTCTATTGGAATATTGTAAAGGGTACTTGTTTTAGTGCATTATCAAATTTCAATAGTTTAGATCATTCATGAATAATCGGCACACCCACAAAATATGATATAGAAAACAATATACAGGAACTTTAAAGAATGAATTGTGCTAAAATAAGACCACCACTAAAATAAATACATTTACAGTACCTCTTGGGATGGCAGAGTGTCAATAATATTGAATGCAGGTCTTGTGGCACAGAGTTATGGCCCTTTGTCCTCCTACATTTTTCTAACGATTTCTTTGAAACTTAGTAGGCATTATAATCATGATATGTTGTTGTGTTTCCCTGAAAAGAATTTTGAT
>NW_018467464.1:0-577 GCF_002113885.1 Mizuhopecten yessoensis
TAACTGTTGTGCTCCTTTATTTGTCTCTACGCTACCAGAAAATACTAGAAATATCGGAAAACATCCCGTGGCTTGTCTGTGCCTAGCGTCCATGCCCGCTTCGGTACTAGCTATATCAGGTGTCAGTCCTACACAGTGTAATTGTTATAAAATAAATAAAATTTATATCTTTATTGACATGTTCTGTGAACTATTTTAACATGTATAACGACATCAGCCTAAATACCTTATAGTTGACTTCGTTTACCTCACTAAGCACAATTTTAATAGCTATTGTATAAGTTCGACATCTTCAAAACACAGATATGAAGTCCGATTTTTAATTTGGGTTTCTGAAGATGAAGTATCAAAGGAATGAAATTTTCGCTGACTATAGCGTCTTTTAGGGGCTTGTTGAACCTTAAACTGAAAACATTTACAAGCAGTGTGTTAGTGAAAAAAAACTTACACTTACAGAATGTGATACACGAGGCCTAATAACTTACTCATTTGAAGCTAGAGCTTCATCGATTTTCTGACGTCCTCGCTAATCACGCCAATTGAACACGTAGAGAGGTGATCGGAACACACACACACA
>NW_018467465.1:0-577 GCF_002113885.1 Mizuhopecten yessoensis
CCCTCCCCCTGTCCTGTTGTATCCTTTCCAGATTCAGTGTTATTTCTCTAGCATTTCATTTCTATCAGCTTTTAATATGTACAAAAATTCAGAATGAGAAAACTTTAATGAGTTCATATAGTTCCAAGTTCAAGGCCAAGGTCACTAATACTATTTATAGATATAAGTTAACCAATTCTGTGACATCACTCTAGCAGTTTCATTTCTTAAGAATTTTTGATAAAACTTTATGCAGATATGATGTTAGGTATTGTTATGATCACTGGTTGATGATACCTAACACTTTCAGGAATCTTTTGCCTTGGACAATTCTAAGTCATAGGATGCATTCAAGAAAAAATAATACAGATTTGTTTGAATCATCATAATTCAGTGTTGAATGACAGAAGAGTGAAAGTTAGTGTGGCCTTCTGTTGTTACATATGTTCAGGTCAGTCTTTGGTATGTTTTCAGGCTCTCCAGGACCCAGCAGTGTTTGAGGTTACAGATACCCGTAAAAATGAGCCGGTGTTTATGACATGGGATCAGATTATGGATCTAGCTTCAACAATACAGACAGTGTGACACTGGATCTAGC
>NW_018467466.1:0-577 GCF_002113885.1 Mizuhopecten yessoensis
TATTGACCATGAGCGGTTTGCAGATGTTTAATAGAGCTTAACACAAGAGAGATTGGCATAAAGTAAGGTCAGTGGGGAAAGCTGTAAGACTTATGGCGACACCTATTATATAATTATCATGTGGTACTGGAGGAGACAAAGGGCGATAACTGGAATTAAAATTACAATATCGTAAATTGCTGGCTTTGCAGTGTTTACTTATGGAAGTTTTGATTAGTAGAGACATAAGCCATATGGACTAACAATAAATATATATAAAGCAAACACAATATGCACCAATGCCTATAAAGTTAATCGGAATTAATGATGAGATGAAATCGTAGTAAAAATAGATTGATTGAAGACGGCGGTTGCACTAACTTGCATATAATTCTAAACCCTGGTTTTTGAAACACCCTGTCTAATTACTTAGTATTGAAAAATGTATTCTTCCAATTCAAAACAAAATTGATTTAAAAAAAAATAAAAAATAAAAATATGGACAACATTGCTTTAAATTGAAATCTACAATGATTTGATGATTCTTGGGTATGGCTTTGGTGATATTTTGATAATTGTCCGTTGTTAAATGCAACCT
>NW_018467467.1:0-577 GCF_002113885.1 Mizuhopecten yessoensis
AATATCGCCCTTTATTTGTCCGCTGGTACCGGCATGTCTCTGCGCTTCTGACTTGATGTTGTCAGAGACGTATATACTATAGAGATAAGAAACTGGCTGTATATGTCTCTGATCTTGTGAACTCCTTACAACACCAAAATTGCGCATATCTATCGCGTGTGTCTGACTTTAATAAAGGAGATTTTTGTTTCATCCTCAGCAACCGTTATCTTAATGTTTCTCAATACCTTTCTTTCGAATTGGCATCCATTCGCAAAACGTGGAATTTTTTCTGATGACTTTCTTTTATGTGGTTGATATTTGCTTAAGAACTGACAACCATCAGGTCTTTGGATGTCAAAGTCCGAAATGTCACGTGACTATACTCTCAGTGATAACCGTAATATGTCCCGGTCACTTTCCTCATTGAACAACACTTCGCTGTTCTGCAGATTTATATTATCCCAATATCGTACCCAGCGACTGAAAGTCTAACAAGATCAATATTGATAGTAGTTGCGTGCCCCTGTGTTCTGACTTCACAAACTACAGCATATATGATGTTCTAAACTGTTCCTAAACAGCTGAACAAACACGA
>NW_018467468.1:0-577 GCF_002113885.1 Mizuhopecten yessoensis
CCTTAGTATCACTGACATCAGACCTCAGACAACCCACAGTTTTACAAACACCAGATCTGAGGCAACCCTTAATATAACTGACATCAGATCTCAGACAACCCTTAATATAACTGACATCAGATCTCAGACAACACAAGGTTTTACAAAAAGCAGATCTAAGACAACCTGAATAACACTGACATCAGAGCTCGGACAACTCAAAGGTTTACAAACACCAGCTATAATTTCATCAATTTTCATGATCAGAAATGGCTGCAATTTTCTTGCTTTCCTCATGATCATGTTCCATATATGTATTCCTGTTTGAATTATCGATAATCCTTTCTTGGTATAAAAAATAATCCTAGTTTATCCTTGAATATCTTTTATCAAAAATGGCCCACTAGTTCATCTTTATTGAATATGGCTATATCGCATTGTTAGTTTACATTAACACTAAAAGGTCAGACAGTATGATATTATGTCAATGTCATGAAATCTCCTACAAACACATTGAGCTAGTATAGCATTAAATTGTACATGACAAAAATATAGAGGACACAATTGTATGTTTCCATGGTAACAATAAGGTGTAAAA